>NW_017280255.1:1299415-1597337 GCF_001594065.2 Cyphomyrmex costatus | reverse complement strand
CTCTCTCTCTCTCTCTCTCTCTCTCTCTCTCTCTCTCTCTCTCTCTCTCGCAATGCTAATAAGGGGATCTACATGACAAATATCCAAGCTATATCGCATCCGAAAACGTTGCAAGCATGGTGGCCTGCACGATTGACAACGGTTATGTCGCTCCAACACTGCTTTCTGTCGATCTTCTCTGACTACTTCTTGGCGATTCGTCTCGATCATGATCGATTCGATCTGCTCTTTCGTTAGTGCGACTCATTCATTCCGGCTCCGAAAAAATTTCGATTGTCAAAGGAGCAGCTCGAGCTTGGCGAGATCGAGCTAATCGTTGATCTGCGATCGACAGCGGCAATAGATCGCCGACCTGCGATCGACAGCGACAATGAAGAAGTTCAATTGTTAAGATATCCGCTCGAAGATAGAGAATAAGATCCATTTTGAGGATTAATATTCATCGAACTTGAACGATTAAAATGGAATTAATCTCAATTTTTAAATGAAAAAAGTAATAAAAATAAAAAAAAATAATTCGATGAATATATTACACTCAAAGATTTCCGGCGTTAAAAGTTACGTCGATTACAATTTCTGAGAAAATCTTCGCTCAGGCTATGGTATTTCAATGGAAGGTCGGGAAAGTCCGCGCCCTCAGTGCCCTTCGGGATACGGTCGTATTTCAAATTCATAGGGCACGATCGTACACAAAGTGCCCGCGACGTTGCTCCCGGAGTGTCACAGGATGTTAAGAGGAGTTCCATATGCGAGGGTGAGGCGTGGAATCGACCAGCGGTCGTTTTTCGAAGGTGCGAAGGCACCCCGGGAGTCCATTGTCCTCTCCCGCACTCTCACAAAAAAGCCATTCACCCATCACCCGTGTAATCACACTGGAAACCATATAAGAGAAAATAAAAATAAAAAGAAAAAGGACTCGTTGGATAAGATGGTAAGAGGATCCTTCGGGAAAATCCGTGTCACTGTTTGTACAAGCAGAAGGAGGTTCTCGAAAGCGTAAATTCGTTCCGTGGAAATAAACACGGGTGTTAAAGTCTGCGTTTAATGCCTTCTCGATCTCCCACGTTCGATGGTGCCGGATCAACCGTGATAGCGACGATTTGGGATCGCGGTGTAGGAAAATAAACGCCGCTTCTCGGACCCGACACGAGATACGCAAGAGCCTGTTTAGAGAAGCCGCGTCCCCGTGTTTACCCATGACGCGCGTTCTCGCGGTCACGCGTGGCCGGCCGCGAAGCGGAACACGGAGCGGCTGTTTTCGATACGAGCACCTGCAAGGAGACCGCTATCGAGGAACCGGAGTGGCGAGTCTGAGATATGAACGGGTGACAACGTGAGCTGAACTAACAATACTGATTCGATTTCAGGGAAGCTATCGTCACTCTCCTACATATGAACGATAACACTTGTAACACGATGTTAGGTAGGTTTAAGTTATAGTTTCACTCGAGGCTTTAGTGAACGATATTTTACAAGAGCAGTGCGTATAAAATATAACAGAAAATACGATTTTGTTGAAGTATCCAAAACTTTAACTAGATACAGATTTGAAAATAATTTTGTTACACGAAAAGATTTTCGTGGGATACCTAGAAATTTAACTAAATAGAATTAAAATAGTATTTTGTTAGACTGATAAAATAATTACGTAGGAGATGTTTAAAACTTTTACAGCAATGTTATCAACACATTTAAGCGGTTTACATAATTATATTTAATAGTTCAACAAAAATTACTTTCAGAGCTAACTAAATTTTTAGATACTTCACCATAACTGTTCTTTCCATATAATAATTGTAACACACGCGTTGGTACACTCAGACGGCGTACAGCATTAAAATTACGCTTAATGGGACGATATATCGACGAATGAGACATTAACGACGCTGGTAAGAGGTTTACTGAATGCGTGTAAATCACTAAAAGGTCACTGTCGATCCTTCGGCACGCACCGAGACACTACTTCGACTATCAGCATCGATAAATTGGAATTAATTAACGAAAATAAACGAGAGCACGCGATACTTGTCCGCGCGAAATGAGTACGATCCTGAATATTAATGAGACGATGGTTGCGAAAAAGAAGAGTTGCGATTAAAATGGTGTTTTCAGTCGTCGAGTTGGAGCCCCGCCGTCACCTAATTTACATGGTAGACTGCGCGGTTTTAAGAGCAATTAATATTATTACGCCGACTCGGAAACGATTAGCGAAGAGCGATGTCGATTAGATTCGCTTAGTTGAAATTTACGATGTCGTTTGCACAATAAGCCAGGCGCTCGTTAAAGCCTCTTGAAGAATCGTGATGCAATTAGCGCACAGCTTGCGCTGAATGAAGATACGATGTTCGGTTAGTTATGTGCAGAAGCGGTTGCTAATTGCGTCACTTCTTTTGTTTATTAAGCGCCAACATCCTAAACATATTACGCGTTAATTCTTCGTTATTCTTTACTAAAAAGGTATTATGCTTACAATTGCATTTGAAACAACAATAAGATTGTACATTAAAAATGTCTTGTAAAATGTTGCTATGCAAATCAGATTAAAACCAACTGTTGCTCCATTTATACGACGAAACAAATTTTTGTATACATACATACACACACACATATATATATATATCTTGATTAATTTCTCTAATACAAATAACATTTATGCCTACTCAAAAATGTATGTCCATTTGTAGAGCAACAACGAATTCGTCGATACTCTTTCGATTTCTCCTTTCGAAAATCTCAGCAGTTAGTCGAATCACGTTTCTCTCTCGTTCCGCTTCTATTTCTTATTGCAAATTTTTAATACAAAGTCCGTCGGTATTCGACACAACTCCATTTTCACTTTACTTCAGCTATAAAGGTCAACTTTCCTCAGATCGTGACAACCATCATCAAATAAATAATATTTGCAATACTCTTAAAAAAATCATATTTACAGTTGACTTTGAGACATCTAAATATATTTAAACAATTGCCATATATGCTTGAGGTTTATATTTATTTAAATAAAATAAGCGGCGACTATTTCCAATTGTTATTTAACAATAATTTTAACTAAATATCAAAAGTTAAATATAACTTTAACAATTTGTTAAAATATAAATTTAAATTGTACTTTAAAATTGTTATTTTTAATAAATCTGACGACTGAAGTTTTAATAATAATTATTATTATTATAATTCAAAAACATATTTGACGCATTTTTATTATTTTTTTAGATGAGTTATTAGATATTGTAGACATATATGACCATTGAATTACCTCCGTGTTATATGTACATAGCACTATGCTTTCTATGTGCGTAAATATACTGCCGCTTAAGAGCTTGAAAGTATTTGTAAATAGATCAAACACTTTGTAAAGAGTACACATAAACGAAAGGTGTTGTAAGAAACGACATAGGCACTAAATTAAGAGATATTTTGAGGAATAAAAAATATATTCTTTTATTCTATTTTTTTCTCTTTGCAACTTACAACGCTTTTACGGACTGTAGATTTCTAACGAACATAATAACAAAATCGTATTTGTATGAAAAGAGCGTATAAAGTTAAAAAAAAATGTGTACAATTCATTATAGATTTCGTGAATGATGAATTATTACGATTACCTCTCTGACGCGGAAGTGCAGCGAGATCGCACGCTCACAGGGAACTTCATTCGCGGAAACCACGGGCTCGGGCAGCAGCTACGGATCTCGGGCATCGACATTTTTACGCCCCCGGTTATCCTGAATTGCAGAGTGGTCCGGATAATAACTTCGTGTTCAATTACCGGGCGCTCGTATCGACGCTTTAAAACGCCGCGCCAGCTTCCTTCTCGGAAATGATGCGGGCGAGCGTAAAGTGATTTTGAAAACTAAATTAAGAGAAATTTTACGGCGCCTCAGACTCGACGTTCGACGATTCCAATTCGCGATCCTTTTTTCTCCGTCCTCTCCGGACACACGATGCATCGGATTTAACGAAGAAGGACGGACCGTTCTTTCCCCTTTTATACGAGAATCCTAACGCACAATCTCCAATTTATAACACTGTTTCTCGATGCTGATTCGAAAGAAGACGCGTAAGAACGCATACGTAAGCACCGTTACTCTCTCCTTATTTTAGCATATAAATTTTTCGATTATTAAAATGAATTGACGAATATATTTTATATCTATCTTATGACTGCTTCGAATGATTAAGATTGAATAAATGAGACTTTATTAAATCGTAATTATCTGATATTATTTTCAGATGACCATTAAATTATCACAATTCTCTTTTGTCTCTTTAATACAATTTATTTGTTATCATAATATATTATATATATTTATCTTATTAACAAAATGATCTGGATTTTTTGTAGTAAAATTTATAATATCAAGTAGAATTCTTTTTTATTTTGATATGAACGATTACACACATATATTTACGCGTCAAATTGACTCCCAGTAGTACGAGGTACAGAAATCTCCCGGAGGAATTTACTCCGACTTACGACAAATTACCGTGGAGGAAACCGATTTCATCCTTCCGTTCGATTTAACGCACGGTTGAGCGACCCTGGGATTATAAATGCTCCTTTGTCGAGTGATTCGGAAAACGAAATTGAAACCTCGCTTTGCACGGCGGAAATCCGTCGATTTTTCAAGTTCGCACGCCGACTTCGGACGTTTTCTCGATACCAGGCCAAATTGAGGGCGGCGTAAGTGGCCGAATAAAAAAGAAAATAAACCGTCGAGAAAGCATCGGACGTGCGCAATCTTGAACAATTAATCATCCGTGGCAAAAGGAAGGATTAAGAAGCGCGACGTAGGCTCAAAAACGATCACGCTCGCCTCGAGGTGAGCAGACTGCAATTCTTGAATGCACGTCGGAAATTTAATAAAATTAATGCGAAACTTGTTATTATTAAGTAGCGTGAAGGTAGAGAGGCTGTGATAATGCCAAAAATGACGGATAATGTTTACCCTGACAAAGAGATTTATGCATCCTCTCGTAAGGCACACCGGCAGTAAAACATGATGAGGGGTGAATTTTTTTAATAAAGTAGATGCAACCATATAACATTATTATAACATATATAACGTAGTATAGGTCCACTAATAACATATCATATAGTTTCATAAATTGTTTACCTCTAAAAATTACAATTCCTCATGATTATACATTTTCTATAGAAAGAGAAAGAAAGGCAGTTATCTCCCAAATAACTTGGTTGGATCATCAACCAAAGATGAAGAGGAATCGAGTATTATTATCAAAAATAAGTTATCGTATAAGCATTTCTCTCTACTTTTGGGATGAGGTATCCTTATTGCGTCGAAACGAGGCGCTCAATCGCTGTTTGATAGTCGACAGACTCGGTTTCCTTCAAGCCACGCGGGCACCTTATTTGCTTTCTCGCGACGAGATTTCTCCGAAGCGAGATCGTCCTCGCTTTGAGGGAAGCCAGGAGGCGTTCGAGCCCGAAAAGGCCGAGAGGTACGAGAGGACCTCGGCCGGCTGCGATGCAAGATCGTAAAATCCCGGACGCCTCTTCTCGCCATCCTGTTTCCGCCGTTCTGCCCTCCGGCCGCTGGCTGGATGACTGATGATCGCCGCATACGGCCGATATTTCGATTAAATTCATGCGAGTCGTACACGCGGCCCGTCCTCTCCACGAAATTCCACGGCTCGCGGCCGTGGGGCGCGAGCAAATATTTAATTTGCGAAACAGCCCGACCGCGGACGGAGGCGAGCGTGCATCCTCTCCTCCCCCTTTTCCAACTCGGCCGATACGATTGAGTAAGTGCAATTATTATTGCGCGATATCGTGAATGCGACGACACGTAGAACGTAACAAAATTTAAGGGAGAGAGAAAGAGAGAGAATAATTGGTTTTACGTATCTCGTGTCGCGTGTTCTGTCGATAGATGCATTGCGATTTCAATCGAAAACACTGTCGCGTTCTGTTTTTGAAATAGATTCGGTGCAACATTTCGATGTCAACGATGTGTGATATCTTTTTATGGATTTTTTATGATTTTTTTTTTTTTTTTAAGGTTAAGGATCACACGTGTAAATTATTTACGACTGTTTACCTATTTATTAACTAATATATTTTGTATAAACCAAAAATATGAGTATTGAATATACACCAACTTTTTAATTAATTATAGTTGTATGGTCATATTCATATATAGTTACGCGCGTGTATAGTTGTTATTATGTATTTAGTTATGATTTTGAAGCGTAGAGAGTATTCATGCTTGTTTTAATCGAGAGAAATAACCAAAATAATGCAGAGTGCATACGATTAACATATACAGAATTATGATTAATTAGATTTCAATTAATTATTATTGCAAATGATAAATTCTATTCACGTTATTATTGAATATTATTCAAAATGTTATGGCAAACGCGCATTAAATGTTACTGTAAATTGCTAAAAGATAAGGCTATTTATGGGAGAAAGATATTCTCGAAAAACCGCGTTATATTCTACCGCGCAAAATCAATGCGTTATTTAATCATTAATTATTCAACGTTGTATAATATATCGCAATAAAATCCGGATTAATTCCGCTATTAATTTGCAAATACGGTAACATCTATGATTGAATCCCGATCAAACGCAGGAGGGCTTTCGGTTTAATCCTCTTGTGCATTTGACCCTCACACGCGACACTAAGCCTAAATGGCAGGCCCCAATTTAATCTCCGCGCTATAATGTTCCTGTCCGAGGTGCTAAATTTCTTTATATCGATCCATTCGTGTACAACATCCTTGCACAAAGGGATCGAAATAATCTCTAAAGTCCTTTTAATTTTCAAATAGTCGCCATATCTCTTAGTGTTACTTTTGCTGTGAAGAAGAAGCTAACCGGCCAATCCTGAACGTACCCTGTACCTATACACCACACCTGATCATTTTTCTCAATAACTTTTCTCAGCACGATCCAGTGAGCACCTTTCTTGGGGCGTTCGGATTTCTCGCGCGTAAAGGGATTATCGTCCGTTTCCTCGTCGAACCACGCTCTCTTCCGTTTTCCTATCGGTGGTCTTGTCCGCGTCCCCTTCGATTAACCGCAACAGACAAACGAACTTAGCGCGAACCCAAGGCGAGCATCCGTCGAGACATAACAGTTACGGACAGGTTAGTGCGGATTGACGTACGCCCGGAGCATTCGCCGCATTCGCCGTCTACGGGGTTGATTCAGTTTCCCTGGAACCGAAGGATAAGAGAGGAACTACCAGCAGCCAGCAGCAACGTGACCGGGCAACCCTCATCGAGGCTGGCCCGATATCACCCGCTGCATGTCAGGGCCACGTCTTTCCCCTGAGGGTGAAACCGGATTAGCGCTTCTGGCGTGGCAGGGGCGATTCTTCCTCGCCTTTCCGAATGCTCTTTGTAGCTCGCCACGTGTGCGTATATACACGGTGTACGCTTTCTCTCGGCGAACGATCGGAATTGTGTTCGCCCGGGGCGTAACCACTGTTCGCGACGCTCATCGACAGGTCTGGCCTCAAAGGGATTTTTTAAATGTAATAGATGAAACAGTAAGACTTCGCGCACGTGACAATATATGTATGCCCATGTTCATTGTATCGTAAACCTAACTTTAACTCTATACTTAGTTCTATACTTAACGCTATACTTTTAGCTCAGAAATGTTTCTGAAATTAATTTTCAAATAACTATCAAAGCCACCGCAGCTTTAAATTAGATACGGAAGTATGGAGTAATTTTTTACCACATGTATTAATATTCAATCTAAATAACTAGGTAGATATATAACAAGGTCTTTATATATACAGGTATAATGGAAATAATGATTTAAAAAGAAGAAAGTGATCTGTGATTAAAATTGTGCGTTCTAAGAATACTGCAAGAATAAATACAGCTCTCGTAACCGCTTCACTCTTTCTCATTCGTTTGCGTATTTGCGTGATATCCTTTGATGCGCTATTCAGTCTGTTGATAGTCTGCATTTTCCCATGATAAAATGCCGATAGCACAAAATTTCATTTGCAGCCTCCCCCGAGAAAATATGCGTCAAAGTAAGTCTCGCCATTGGCACGAGCGAAATCACCAGGAAAAACGGAAACGTGCTTTGAAGTGTGCGCGAGTCCGAGAGATGAATCTTTGATGTTTGCTGTACTCTTTCTTTTTTTGCATGGCGTGATTGGAAGCGTAACATTGGCGATTTGCGCTCCGAATCGCTGTAAAATGCAACAGGAATAATCTCGAAAGCTTACGGCCCATACATGTAAAATAAAACGCGGCGTATGTAAAAAGCTAAAAGAATAAGCTTCCAATGTTTCGCTTCGATTACCACATATAGAAAAAGTTATTTCTTTTACTCATCTATTATTTGCGTTAATTCTATTTTTTTTTTTTTTTTTTTTTTTTTTTCAAAATGTGAGACGTATATACGTTTTTTAAATTCAAGTCACAGATATTCTGAAAAAAGAGGCATAACTGAAAGGAGAATAGATTTAATAGCTAATTCTAATTTGACACGTTTTTTCAATATACTTTATTTGTACTTTTTTATAAATCTGAACAGACTTTCGTCAACGATATCGATTTCCTTTATGCGCCTGATTTACGACCATGACGTATTTAGCGTGAATATTTTATCCGGCGGGTTTAGACGCCGGCATACGTAATCAGCCGCCAATCGTATATCTTACGCGACACTTTACATATAAAAATTTGGAATTATCGCAGGCAGCCGTTTGATTACCGACGCGGGCGCGTATAGATGATAAATTACACGTGCTGGGTGAGAGTGAACGAGAACCGTGCCTAGACTAGAAAACTTATCACAGTATTTTCCTATTGAACGATACAATTTACAAATCTTTTTTTAGTTACGCACTACTGACTTGTTGATTATGCTATAAGTAATCCGAATAATTTGATATATCGGTACGTGAACGAGAATTGGCGATATTATAACAAAATGTTATAAACATCAAATAAATTAATTCATATTTTATCAATATATTCTAATATATATATATATAATATTTACTTTAGATATTTTAATTCTTAGTGTTTGATGAAAGTTTCTATTCCGATGTTTCACTTGCTATTGTTTTGGAATAATTAACCTTTAAATTTATATAATTATCTATTCTTATTAATTTGTAAGAAATATCATAATTATATAAACATAAAATATATCACTGATATATGTATCTGATTATAACGTTTACCAGCTAAAGCTTCTTTCTTCCTTATTTTTTCATAATAAATGTTGCAATTCTGCACAAACGTCTTCTGTATTTCGAAATACATTGAAATAAAAGATACATCGATAAATTACGCAACTTGTCTATAGCTGTAAATTAGAATACTTGCACAATGTGATAATGCCTATTGTCTTTGATCCACGTGTGTTCACGATTTTTCTTATTCAGTGAAAGTTATTACGTGAATCATATACGAGTATCATGCAATTGCGATTGCAGTGTTTATTTACGTACTATCTGCATTATATCGAAATAAAATTAATCATTGAATTCACAGCGTATAGTCATATAATAATAAAATGACTGTTTAAAAAAAAAATGTAATGTTATACATTCTAAGATATTAGTTTACTCTTAGAACTACAAATCATTTCAGGTCATTAAATTTATTTGAGATCCAAAATGAAGTAAGTATATAAGTAGTAGAATTATAATTAGCAAATTGGAAAAGTATCCAATTTTACTGAATAATTACGGTGTTATCGAAGTCAGCGAACACGGCAAGAACTGTATTGCTAAACACACAAGATCTGCATAATTTTATACTTAACGCACTTTCCGATTAAATGAACCGTTATTAATGGAACCGTTTCTCAATGATTTCGACGCCGAGAACGGTCGTTATTATCGTTAAGTGCCGTCTACGATAGAATTTATGAGTTTCCTCATTTGTAATTTAAAATTGACAAGTGTCGTTGTGCACAAAGTATGCAGACGGCGCACCTCCTCTCGCGGCGCTTCTTGTAATGTAACGCCTAAGTCAAGCTAATGCGATTCGCAATGACTCGCGCGAGTTGACAGACGACTGCATTCGCGCGCATTCTGCTGTTTCGCATCTAGGACAAGAAGTGTATCTTATGCGAAACATTAAAGCCCTGCCTTGTCTGTTTCTTTTTTCGCCTCCGCTTCCGTCGCTTTATTTTTCCTTTCCACGCATGGTGGAAGGAAGTCAGATATGCTCATTCTCGAGACTTTCGTACGGGACGCAGGCAGATTCCAAATGCGACTATTTAAACATTTGTACAGCGGTAATTTTTAAATGTCAGTTCGAAAAGTAAGTACTTAAATTCTAGGAGCCCTCCACTATCCCCGTTAATCGATTTCATCAACGATTCTCTATCTATATTTCGTTGACGTATATTTCCTATTTTTTTTTTACTTTTTCTATTTAATAATAATGTATGAACACCATGAGTCAATTTAAATAACAGCAGTGAATAAAAAAAGTCACTATACTTTACTCATTTTTTATTTCTTATTGTTCAAATTTGTGAAAGAATATATAACATGTGTATATATTTCTAAGAAACATAAAAATTCAATAAATGTTCACATACTTGATTCTAATATTGACTAAAAAATATTATTAAACAATCGATATAATTGTTAATAAACAATATTCTGCATGCTAAATCCTCATGGTGTTCTCAATTTCTCCAAAAATTCTGTCTTTGTATACAATGTATGTATTCGAACATATCTTCGTGTGCATTGTATATTAAATTCATATGTACAATATATGCACAAATTAAATTCATAAGTACAATATATTCAGTAATAGAGGCATCAATAATTAAATTTATCCTAATCTGTTAAAATTATCTATTTTGAGGCATGGATGTATGGAATATTATGTTCTTGTCTATCAAATTTGTACATTGTTATTAAATTGATATATACATGTATCTCTAGGTATATATGTATATAATATAATATATTTATAAAATTATTATACATCCATTACCCCAATAAAAACATTAATTCATTACTCACCGATGCGCAACAGCGGAGTTACATCTGTAACATCGCTACGATTCTGTAACAAAAAAATATGTCATCCAAATTAAAACAGAGCAGAAAAAACAATTCATATTTTTAGTAAAAATATTTACTAAACGCAAAGTTCTCTTGAAAATAATCATATAATTTTCAAAATACATTTTTTATAAGTATTGAATGTTTTAATTCATTATTCAGTGAAATATCTATAAAAAAATAATTATATATTTTATTTAAAAAAATTAAAAAATTTTTATAAAATTTTAAAATAATTTTAAAGTAATCCTTTTTTCTAATTAATATTTTTAAATTATTGTAAAATAAAATGACTAATAAAAACAGAAAAAAGATATTAATTTTACATATATAAGTGAAAAATAATATAATATTTACCGCAAGATTGCTCTACCGATGCCCGACGCCTCTCCCGGTCTTCCTCCTCCTCTCAGATTTGGGTTGACATCCTCTCGCACTGGTCACTCGCGTAAAACACTCACGAATAGTATACTACAATCGCGCGCGGACTATAATTTTTTCAAAGTCTTTCGCGCGACACTGTCGTTTTCCGGGTTTACAAAAGTACAAAACTCACGATAGGATTTCCATTTTGGTCGGTGGAATCAACACCACACGTCGACGAGTACTGCGAAACACACGGTGACTGCCGAACAAGGGTTAAGCCCCACACGATAGAAGACGTAATCGATCGTATCAAGTTCATCACCTCTGATTTACGCAAAATTACGTTTAAAATTAACTCAGCCATACGCCCTAACCACCATTTCATTGTGGACACAAAAGGTATTGTACCTCGTGCGATATAACGAGGCTGGTAGACGTGACGAGCGCCTCTTAATTTATTAATAAGAGAAAAGTTTGGTACCGATTGCCGATTCTAACAATCTAGACAGTATCGGAAATAGGATCCAACCCCTCGTCCCGAGCAGACCATAAAGATCAATAGCTAGGCTCTGACCAAGTCAGATTAAAGCGATTCAAACTGGTAGATAAAGCAGAGAAATGAGCGTCCTGACAGAGTTATACAACTTCGGCCTTTTTGGGCGACCCAGAGATGAACCCGAGAGACAATCGATCGCTTCTACCGCTAAAGACCGAACCGTTTGCCGACAGACGGAGCGTGTCCTCTATCAGCCAAAACCGCGCGAACGCATCACCTCGTGCTCGGGCACTCCGCGTGAGAGTTGCAATGACCACCAATGGCGGTCACTCATGCAGCAACGTCTCAAAGAGAGTTCCGTTTCCTGTCGAAACGTTGTAGATGTGATTCCACCCACCGTCGAAATAGATCTCCATCGAATGGGTATTGTGAAAAGTTCAATTAGTCCGATAATAACTTCAACGGCACTCCCGAAACAAACGCGCGACGACGCGACGAACCGGCTGCGGTTCGTTTATTTTCAATATCGGCGATGAGGGTACGTTGGCTTCCCCGTCGTTGGATTTTGACACGAGAAGAGAACAACTTTACTCAAGTATCTAAAAATTTATCTAGATATGTATCATTCAGATAGATCCGAAAATTTTAAGATACTTTAGGAAAATCGTTTTACTCGTGTACATCCTCAGAGTACTGAGCCCTCTCACCACGTCAAGGTCGTACCCATGAGAGGGAAGATATCATCTGAAAAAAAAAATATACTATTATTTATGTGTTACTGTTAATGCAATTATCGTTTAATTTTTAAAAATAAATACTTAAGCACGCGTTCATTCATCACCACTATGAAATAAATTCAGAGCAGATAGAAGAGTTAAATCTTATAATATCTGAAAGACATAATTAGAAGATATCAATCTAATCTACTAACTATCAATAATAAAAGAGAAATTCCTTTTATTACTGACAAATAATTCCAAAGTTACGATCAATTTTTTATACAAAACAAGTTGATTATATCACAGAAGATGCACGAAATTAATTAAATTATTAATTGCACACAAATTATTATATATTAATTAGGAAAATAGAAATCACGTTTATTGCGTTATTTATGTGGCATGAGGATATTTATTGACGTTGCTTTTTTATAACTTGCGTGATACTGAAATATAGTCGATACACAAGCAAAAGGATATTAAATAAAAATAATTATCGTTAAAAATAAAAGTAATTATCGCGAAATAAGTATATCCTGTCGCGTTTTAATTCCATATGAATGAACCGTACAAAATATCTGTTCAGAGTGCCTGCATATGACAACCCATGTCGATTTATAAATAACTAACCGCATCAGTTAGTAATCGTATACTATCAGTATTTATGAACTTTCGTATTATCTAGTACTTGTCTCGATTAATTTCCAAAAAGAAATGTAAAGATTGTAAAGACACCCGAAACAACAGAGCTACCTCTGCTTGTACTTCAGTATGTGAATGACTACACAGTGACCACGCTTAAACATGACACACCACTCGCCCACCTGCCGCATCAAAACAAACACCAAGATCACACGACGATTGTCTGACTGACGAAATATTAACGAAATAAATAAAATAACCTATTCGTCAATTTTTAATATTCTTTGAATAGGAGTTTCATTGCACGGTTCTCTCTTTCTCTCTTTCGTTACGCAAATACACAACTCATCTGTATCTTAGATATTTCAATTGTGTTACTAATAAGCGATTATAGTAATTTGTAATATAACTTTATATTTATACAAAAAATCCGCGCAATATACAGAATATTTTAAATAAAAAATTGAGACTTTTTGTTACTTTTGAAATATATATTTAATTCTGTCATTCGTATCTTATTCCTTATTCTTAATCTAGGAAAAGTAATAGATAAATTATATTCAAACTCATAATGTAATGCAAGATTTGTTGAATTCTAAGCACTAAGTTAAAAAGATGATACTAATCGTGATAAAACAGTGATTTGTAATTCTTGTATTTTGCCGCAAAGTGTTTGTTTCAATACGTCATCGTTGTCACTTCGATATGTTTACGTCGTTATCATTAATCTTAAAAGTTAATTACACATGCGGACTGCTGAATATTCATTATTAGCAATCGTATTTCGAAAAATTAAAAAAAAACAGAAGTGATATACATACTACTTCTTACTGGAATATTGTAGTGCGAATGGTAACAGGTAGTTGATTTCATCATCGTGACATAAGTCGGCGATTTTACATAAACAATAGCATGCTGTACGCAAATACATACACTGTAAAAAATAAAATGTTAATTTTAACTCAAAGACATTGAGTGAATTTTCTAAGACATGCAAAAATGTTAACATCGACACAAAAATGTTAATTTTAACATTTTTGCATGTCTCAGAAAATCCACTCAAAGTCTTTGAGTTAAAATTAACATTTTATTTTTTACAGTGTAACAAGGCTACATACTAAACAAAATATTTAATTCTTTATCATATAAATTCATGCTAAACTGTCTATTTCTTACATTCCAAATTAATTTTGTTTATTATAGGCTACTATTATAAATTCAACATAAAGAGAAAGAGATTGTAGTCTTATTTAATCAAATCGAAAGTATTAAACTAAATTATTTTATTTGTACTTTATGCTAAATTTTTGCGTTTCGAGAAAAAAGGAATAAAATTATGTTATTTTAAATAAATATAAATCGAGAAAATTCAACTTTGAATTTTAAATTAAATGTTAAATGTTTTAAGTATTTTTTAACATTTAACTGTTTAAACATTTGCAACGCGGTAACTCTGAAGTGACAGTTCGAGAGATCAAAATGAGAATTTGTCAAATAAAAATATGTAAAAATGATTGAAAAGAAGAATTCAGAACTATAGATTTTTATCGCTTCCTAAAAAAAAAGCGTTAATATTAAAGTGAATAAAAGAGCTTGTAGAAAGTTAATTTTTATTATGACATAACGCCTAATTCAAATAACCGCGGCGACATGATCTCATTGACTGTTAAAAATATATGCGCGGGAGCACACCTGAATTCCTTTCAATATATTTCCACACACGTTCGCCGTGCACACATGATTTGCAGAGAGAATGAATCAATGAACCTTTGGTAATCCGATCATTATCTAATTATTTTTTTGGAAATATTAACGATATTATCAGATTTGGATTCCCCCCCAGAAATCTGATTAAGTTAAAAATCTTCCATCAAGCTCGAGATAACGCATATATAACTTGAACGCATTATCGAGTATCTCTGAACCATTTTATATGATTCTTCTGAGCTTTCCCAGCAAAACAACAAGTCATGATAACATCAAAATGTCATTAAAATAAATGGTAATTAAAAAATTTTTTTAATTATTTTGAAGTTATTTTGACATCATCATGATAATTGGTTCTGCTTGTACTGTTACCTTCATTGCGCAATTAATTATTTACTTAAGTTGTTCGTAAACCGTCAGATAGTTGAGAGCGGAAGCTTAAACCTTGTTAGTTTCTTTTCCCATAAATATCACACAATTCCTTCGGATGCCTCCGCGATTACACGTGAGTGCATAAATATGTACACACTGGTTCGCATAATCACAACCCGGCCCAGAGTCGATCGCATCGATTCGAGAGACGCAACGAGAAAAAGAAAGAAGAAAGCACGATTACACTCTTCGTGGATAAACAAATCGATAGGGCGAAATACGATTCTCGGTACGATACTGTATTTTTAAGAGAGCCACCTGCGAACTGGAATTCACGCGGGTTTCTTTGAACGGGCGAGAGCCGAGCTACTGAATTAATCGGTGCGAATTCATGAAACGGTGTCTAGTAAAGAGGATTAAAGGAGGAGAAAGAAAGAACCTGTAAGATAACAATATAAAATGCTGTGCACGATTTGCAATGTTTTGAAGTGAAAAATGAATGCGCTTCGTCAGGCACTTCCGCATTCCGTACCGTCGCGTCGATAGAATACCATTCATAAGTTTAAATGGTTTATCCATTCTTAGTACACCGTATTAGTGACAGATTGGAGGTGAAAGGTTGCTCCGCACCATGGAGAAAGTGAAGAAAGATGCGTAGGAGTTCGAGTAGTTGAATCGCGGTATACAATCTATACTCATCCATGTGGTATACAATCTAATCTTATGCAATTCGAATTTATTATGTCGAAGACTAAAATAGAATTATCGTGAATTCGATTACTCGCAGTACATTGAATTAATGAACATCAAAGGTTGCTGTATATTAAATATCTAGATGCAGTGGCAATAATATAACTTCGACAATAAAATAATATATTTAAATAACAGAACAATATTGCATATATTTAATCGTTTAAAATATTTACACGCTTTTACATTTTTACTTTGCTAATTTCATGTATAGCAGCTATTAGTATGCACTAATCTAATGTAATGCAAGTGACCGAATTCGCTATCAGATAAAACGCGAACAAACAACTCGATAAATACAACGATCAAGACGGCGGCAACGCCGGGAAACTCTATAAAAGCTTTCACGTATTTGGTTTTCAAATGTCTCTCCCCAAGGATTTTTCTAATTATCAGCTATTGGAGAAATCGTTCCCTCAGCAGGCGGTATCGCACGTCCTGGCACACCGTGTATAACTCACTTGCATAAGAGCGCCTATACACGCGTGGGCGTCGAGGAGAAACAGAGGCGTCGAATCGTCGTGTAAAGAATTATACGTACGGTTGTCCTTCTTTCTCTGTCGCATCCGAGGTATTCCATGGTGGGCCACACTCACGCGCTTGTGGACGCATGCGTGATGTTTCGGTCTTATCTGTGTGCATGCATTTGTGATGGCACGCGAGAGACACGGGAGAGATAATAATACCGGAAGAAAAAGAAAAAAGCAAGCAGACGCCTGCCTCCAACGTGGAGCAATTGCGAATTCTATTTATATCGTGTCACGAAATTAGCGGCTTTTATGCACTTTAGTGCCGTCCGCACTGCTCGTGTGGGTGATAAGAATTAAGTATGCGTGTCATTAATCAGAAAGTTGTTTCGTTATAAAAAGGTATATTGAGTTACACAACAAAAAGTATCCCTAAATGCACTTGAAAAAATAGAGTTTCAAATAAAGTTACCATTAATTTTTATAATTAGGAATATAATTAAGAAAATACATTTTATATATTTGGCAAAATATAAAAAAATTATGTATTAATAGTAGCAGTCCAATTAAAAACAATAATATTAATGAAACAAAAATATATGCTCTTGTTTTTTTATAAATATTTGTTATTTATATTATTAACATTGTTATTGAATAAACAAAAGATTCTTTTTAATTAGATTGTTGGTTAATATTGTTAATTCATGATTTTTTCAGTAAGATATAATCGCGCGCGCGTAAGTTTACGTTATAATAAAAAGAACTTGCTGTAATATTGCACAAGTTTTGAATGCAAAAAGTTATCCTGCAGATTGAAACTAATTTGAGAGCGGTAGTTAAGTTTCTTCGATATATTATGAACTCGTGCGCAGTGTAATGAAATTCCTGAAAGCGCCGGGGCCGTCGCGTGAGAAAATCTCGCGGTGTATCTCGCGATAATCTATTTTAAACGCGCAAAATCGCGCGACACGCCGGCCAGCCGGCCAGTCATTTATTCTCCGCCTTTTATCCACGCCGAACATAGCCAATAAAGTACCCGGCGCACTTTTAACGCTATGTTACAAGTCGCGAACTCACATTGCGTTCCACGGTTCCGATCGGCCGAATCGAAACATAGAAATACCCGTTAATACACCCGTGGCCGTAAAGATTCTGGCTATACGAGCGGGTTGTCATTGCGAAACAATGGCCTGGAAAGCTGGTTGCGGACAAGCGGTTAAAACGCCCCGCAAACACCGTCGATATCGCGGTATTTAATGACGTCTCTATAACGCGATTTCGCGCATATACCTTTTTCTCGGTGCGCGAATGTCAGTGAAACGAACGGACGGCGCGCGCGCCTTTCAAGCGTGAAGAGGAAATGCCAGCGGCGGAGCATAGGGCCGAAGGCAAATTAGGATCGTCTCTCTCGACGAGGAGCCGCGCCTTCGTCTCTTACTGCGATCGCCGTTAAGTACGCCCCGCTGCCGCATCTAAAGACCGGAACGCACGATTCATTAACTTCGGCTTGGCTCGTCCTACATGTGATTTATATTCGATCTGTCCGTGCGTGGAAGCGCGAGGTTTCCATTTAGATCTCGGTGTTTTTCGAAATTAATAGTAGCCGTGCTGGCCGTGCAATATAATCACAATTAGTGACGGTCGTAATAATCACGCTGTGGTGGAACATCGATATTCTATAGTAACATTTCGAAGGAAAATACGGTGGGAAATCGAGACAGTTTTCTGTTACACTGAACATTTCAGCGAGATTTATCGGGTATTTAATAAAAAGCGGTAAGTGTATTATTCTTTCTTTATCGAACGTAATGCTAGACGCATCGCGTTGATGAATTCTTTTCTCGAAATACTTGTAGACTACCTAAAGCTTTTTTTTGCTAAACTTGATACATTAATGTGTCAATTCTTCCTGCTATCGATCATATAACTTTTTCCCCAGGGAAAAAATAAAAATTTTTATGTATGTACATAAACGTACCCTAGGAAAAAGGTTATAATATATAATCAATATTGGACATAAAAAAAAAACAAGAAAATCGACTTAGGAAACATTTTGTAAAATGAAGGAATATAAATAAAAAATGAGCTTTGACTATTTGCTTTATATACCTAGTACATATAAGGATCTAATTTTTTGTTATTTTTCTTAAATAAGATTTTGTATCCTATTTTTCCAAAATGGTATACACATGGTAGATACATGTCTATAATGTGTAAATTATGTGAGTGCCTGCAGCGTATTGAGTTCGGACCGTCGGTTTGCTAAATCCAAATGGCTGCGGCTCATAATTATTAATTAGTTACCCCTACGGGATACGAAGCGACACATCACTAACATTTACCTACACTGGCTACCGCAATTCGACAGTTTCAGATACTGTAACATAAGAACGATTTTCCAATGTCACGGTACAAATTCATTGCTTGTCGCGCAAAACGCACAGTGTGTCACGAGCAGGAAGAGCGGAAAGAAAGGATAGGGGGGGCAAACAGGCAGAAACCTTGATCGTACTCCCCCCCCCCCCCATCCACGATGATCGGGCGAAAATAAGCTGCAATTTTCTGGACGAGCGCTCTCGCGCCTGCTCTCGTAATTTGAGCATCGATTCCCGATGCATTGTGTATATTATTTTATGCGAGCGAGCGCACGTGGATACATGTCAGTAATGTGTGCTAGTACGTGAGGTAGGGGGGATAGAGATGAAAGATAGAAAAAAGAGAGAAAGAGAAAGAAAAGAATATCATGTATATATAATAATATATACGAGAAAGAGAGAGAGAGAGAGAGAGAGAGGGTGAGACGCAAAAGGGACGATTCGAGAAATTGTGGGGAGATTAAGCCTGTTATTCGAGGACGACAATGGATCGATTCGCAGTCCAGGAAGGGGACACAGCCTGCAGATGGATAGCAGGTAATACCAAAGCTCTTCCGGACTATCAGCCATCCCTAAAGCGCATAAACGTTGTTAGATTATTGATAGATTTGGTCGACTGGAAAGCAGCGTGCTCACAGGAAAATTGTATGTGTCAATTTATTAATGGAAGCACCAGGTGTACATCTTGACTATATGTTATACGCGTGTAGAATCTAATAATAGAAATCAAATAATACCTATATCACTAAAATTTTTTAAAAGTTTCTTTTCTTAAGTTCTAATCTATAATTCAATTAAAGTACATGTATAATGACAATGATGTTTAATGTAACATAATAATATTTTTATTTTCTTACAAACACGATTTGTAAGTTTTCCGGCTTCGGCACTTTTACCAAACGATCGTTTTAAATTTCAAAACGTTTCTACTATTTAGGGACAGTATAGATGATTTAACCGTTGAATTGATCGAATCGCAGTAAATCGTTCGCCTCCTAATCGAAAAAAAGCTATCAGACGATGAGAGAGATCCATCCGTCACCCTGTATATCTCGTCTCGTAATCTCTGGCGCTCCTATACTTGCACTTATATGATAAAAAAAAAATTCTTAAAGAGACAGCGATAAAGGGCCACATGATGCTAAAGCAAAATTTCTCAATCTCACGTCGGAAAAAGAAACTACGCGAGTAGTAGACATATTTACGATCTTGATTAGAGCCTTTAAGTGTCTTCGGCTTTCGTTCATTGCACTCGTGTCGCTATCGTGTTTAGGGGGGGAAAAAAAACATTCTTCCTCGCTTCCTTTCACGTCCAAACTAACAGATCATTACGAGAGACTGTATAAATGAAACGGACGCTTTATCTCTATCGTCGTATGTCCCAAAGCGATAACCACGATTCGACGCCGTGAAAAATCGTGTTCGACATCGCGTGATCGATGTCCAAATAACGGAAGGTAAAATGCCGCGTATGTTAATCTGATGCTCAGATCGTCTGTCGAATGTAACTTTACAAAGTGTCCCAGAACTACTGGTTATTAATATAGAGGCTATAAAGTAGGAAGAGTGCCTCTTGTTTCGATATACATATATTATTCTATTGTATTTATAAATATTTTTCAAAAATTTAGCAAAATTTTAACGTGAGATTTATATCTTATTCTTTAATTGTATTTTATAACAATTAATAATGCTTTTCATGACACAAAGAGAGAGAGAGAGAGAGTTAACATAAATTAATTATTTATATTTTTTTGAAAATAATTAATTCAATATATGTAGATATGATATAAATATTAATGCACTGCAGGAAATCTTCTCTAAAAATCTGTTCTCTCAGTTGTATAAAAAAACTATCTCATTGGTTATTATATTAATACTTCCTTAATTAATGTCAATAAGGCAGAAACGTCTTTCTATCGGAAAAAGTGTTAAATACCGTGAAAATCGCGACTCTTATTGAAGATTAATCGTGAACTAGTCGTTTCATAAAAGACACAGCGAGAAGCAAAGGAGACCGTGCGGATACGCTTTTTACTAGCGGGTGGACCGAGCTGTCGCCCGGTAAAACCTCTTGGTAAAAAATTCAGGACGCCGTCCGGGCTAATGGCCGCGCGATGGTAATTTTCAAATGATTTTTCGCCTCCTTCTACGCCTTCCCCTCTTCCCGCTGCATCGCGCTTTTTTACCGCTTTTTATTTCTCCCTCCCGCACCACCAGCATGCTAAAAGCTAATGCTGCTTCGGCTTTGCGCTTGTAGCTCCTTTTTCCGCTTCCCCGCCTTCTCACGCTGCCACCGCTATCGTGGAGCGGAGCGAATGAAATTAAAAAAAAAAAATATCGACGCCTCGCGCGTATCCGCTTGGCGTTGTATACAAATAAAAGTAGGCGTAACGAGCAACGTATTTCGCCGAGGAGGAATCAGACGCATCGACCGTAGGAAATGGACGAAATGAAACGAGTGGCGATTTCAAGATTTTAATGCATTTTCGCGATTCGCGTTCCGGAAAGGTATGCAGGATGGAGGGAGGTTTGGAACACGATGCAAATACTTTTGTAATATATATCTTAATTTTGCAACGATTTAATTCTTTTGTTAAAGAAGAGTATCATTTCATAAAACATAAATTTGTAAAAATATATTCATAAATTTATTAAAATACGATAACATTAATATTAGAATTCTTATATTTTCATAAAAGATATATTTTTTGATATAGATATTAATAATATTATTATACGTATAGATCATCCTACCAGCCAAAATATTATTAAATATTAAATAATTTTAAATAAACTGAAAGGACCTTTTTAAACACTGTCATTTTCAGATATGAATATATAAAATAAAAAGTCACTAACAGAATAAAATTAATTATCTAAACGAAATGCAATCAATTCATTACGACAATATTTGAGAATCTGTTTTAACTTGTGTAAAGTCGTTTTATTTTAGTTACACACGTCACGAATAAAATTAAACCTATAATCACTAACTATAATATTTACATTTCTTTTTGCTATGAAAAGGTATACGTTTCTTCCCTATAGCGAGCCTTCAGATTTAAACAAATTGATGCACGTATAGTTTCCAGTGCTATCGCTCCTAAACAAAATACTATGCGATAAATCATTGTCGTTCACGTGTGATTGTCGTGGACGGTAGATGGGTCAATTAGTTTGCATTTAAAATTGCTGATATATATATATATATATACATATATATATATACATATTCGAATCCGTCCAATTAAAACACACTCTTGTTTCGCTCAGCCGGCCGAAATCGCTTCCCGAATTTTCCGCATCGTCTGCGCAGATGAAATGTCCACTGCGCTCAATCGAATACCAGATCCAAGCAATGGAAATGTTCGATCCCGTGTCGACCGAATGAGAGATGTGCTCTCGATCGTTCGCCGCAATCTGGCGTCATCGGGTATTCGGAGATGAGACTTGAATATGGTACGTGCCATCATCATATGATGAGAACGAAAGCACGGAATGAAAGCGCATTCCCCGACGAAGATCTGTTTGTGGGGCCATTAAGGATCAGGGTGCATCGTAAATTCATTGATATATTTACTGTGTAAACGCGACCAACACATATTCAAGCGTAACTACTCGGGCGCCGAGTCTTCGTGTAACGACCAGTCGTTCACGTAGGAGAAGAGCTCGCAAAACTCATAACAACCCGATCGGACCCATACCCATCTCCGAGATGATATAATGCAAACAGATTTTACGTCTCGCTTCCATCTCGTGGTTTATACTTCTTACGCAGCTAAAAGTTACCCGTCGAAAGTTTCCCGGTCGCACCCAAATTAATTCAGTGAAGAGAAGTGAATTTCACCAACGATTTATGAATACAACGCAAATAAATTAATTTTCATTGTAAAATACTTTTCATTGCGTGTTTCACGTCCCGAAAATGTCGTGTATATCAGAGTATATATAGTAATCGTAAAATATATTTCTAATAAATCATGAATAGCACACAATTAGAATTTAAATTAATTCATCTTTAACGTACGACGTCCGTAAATTTATCATCGAATAATTTAAAAATCAATCAATTTACTTTTGATAGAAAATATACATAAATAATAATGAAAAATATTGAGTTAATTTTTGTAGAAAATGTTCATAATTTTTACATTCAATAAATTTATAGAGTTTTAAACAATTATATTATTAACAATTATGTTGTTGCATTGTCAGATTTTGAAATATATTGAATAAAAAATTACAGATGTCTTTAAATTTTTTAACAATTATAAATTCCACATCTCTGCGTAATAAATTCTTTAAATTCCTAAATAAATAGCTAATTGTAATTTGATAGGTTCATGAAAATACATTTTGTTTCCACGTATTATACGACAATAATAATTCTTGATGTGTGTATAGTCAATTATTATAAAATCGACACGCTGTAACAAGGATTAATAATGACATTACAAGGCGGTAAATACATTATTTGACAGCACGAGCACATACCTTGATTGCAGTCGAGGTAGTTTGTCTCTCGAGTTTCTATCCAATTGGTAGGTGCGAATTGCAACCATAAGCGCCCGCGCATTTGCGTGCAAGCCAGATCGGGATGATGGACCGCGTTTACTCTGAAAATTTACGACGCAAACGCTTCGATAAATTTACGGGCATCATACGTTACTCGTGGTTTGTGTTTACTAATACAAACACACCTATACGCGATCGCGATACCTAATACGATGTTCGCTATCATGCGTATATGGAGCACGTGTTTCCGAGAAAGAATCTGTAACATAAATTCAGCGAAAATTTCAGCGATTCGTTAAATAAAAGCAATAGGAATTATTGACAGCCGTCATTTTTTTATTCGGTACCGTAGCGAGTCGTGTTAAAGTGTCCTTCTCGATCGCTTTTTAAAAAACACACGGAAAAAATACGCGACGAGATGTTCTGTGAGAAACAGATGAGTGCACAAATTATCGATTTATGCAAAATAATTTATGGGGGATAGATTTATTAAATTTATTTAATATGAATAGGATATTATTATTTATGAGATGCGTATTACGTACTTTAATACAAACGCCAATTATAGATAATTCGCAACGTGACGAAGATATTAACAATTCTGCAATTAATTATACCTTTACCTGTATGTAACGAATATTTTTGTTAACAGATGAATTATATTTAATCTATTTTTTAATAATAATATATTTAATTAGATTTATATTTAGGTATAATATATAATAGATCTAAAATCCTTTCTTGAAATTATTTATTATTTATTTTATTTTAAAATAATTTGTTAATTATTTATTTTCAAGAAAATGAAAAAAAATGAAAAAGTATTCTAAAATAAGACAAAACATACAAGATTTATGAATTCTCTATCGGTAGTTTATTCTCTCGTTAAAAAAATTTTTCGTTTCTTCAGAAAATTATACCGGAGGGAAAAGAATGTTAGCCTGTGGCGTCTAATAAAATTAGAAGAAGCAGGTAGTCGATCGGCGGCAATCGAAATTCGATGACGCTCAATCTGACAGGAATGACTGATTTATTACCGGCAATAATGAAGCGCTGCTAGCTAACGAAATGAGATAATCTGGCGAAAGCAGAAGGGGGGATGTCGGACCAACGACAGATTTGTCGCGATTATAGTTACCGGATGCTGAACCGATAATCTGTTGAGATAACATTATACTGTACAATTATGTATAGCTCGTTCCTATAGTTCTCATGGTCTTCCGTGATTTTGTACAAGCAAAAAAAATTGCAGAGGAATGTTGCCCCCCTTATTATAGGATTTTCGATTACATTAGACAACTAAAAAAAAAAATTTTTATATGTATATTCTAGGATAAAAAGAATTATTATGCAAACGAAAAACAAACGATACTTAGCTTCTCGATCTTAAGTCATCATATTATCTTTTTTTCTTTTTACAGTTCTGTGTACATTTGTGTGTGTGTGAAATATAAAATATTTTACTAAGTTTCTGTCTAAATTTTATTTTTGAACGCCTCTTCTGGGCGTTGTTTTTCGAAACATCCATTCGTCCTCCTCTCGTTTCCACACACGTCGCACGACGATAGTGGCGGCGACGTTTGACTTCCTTCCATCACGTACCTTCCGGTCGTGTACCTCGGTCGACGGTGTAACCGAGTACAGAGCGTCCACGTAATCCGATCACGTAATCGTCCATCGCTCTTCCCAGTCTATCGAAATCACGGCTCGGTCCGATGTTCTCGGACGTGGTAGCTTGGGAGATTCGGGATCTCATAGTTGAGCGAATCGAGTAACTGGGAGGGTCAAAATTTGCCAGTCTCCCCATCGTAAGTACCCCCCGGGGACAAATATGCGTTCTCGTCAGAACGCCCCTTTCCATCCCTTCGTCCCGTTCTGCGAGTAGCTTGCGCGCCGCGTTTTCACTAATTTCCCGGTGCGATCGTCCTTACGCACACATTCTGATTTCACCCCTGCGGCCACTTCTCGTCTCGATGAGGGAAAGTGAACGAGCATCAGGTTTACATTCGCTTCTCGAGGTGATATCTCGAAAGGAAAGCCATTCGTTTATGCAGGAATCAGTAACGACCGAACATCTCTAAAACGAAGCTCCACATAGGAAAGAACAATTTTACGTCTTTTAAATCTTATGTAATTATTTTGATAGTTCAACAAAATGTATTTTTAGAATTGTACCTATCTAGCGAAATTTTTAGATAATTCAGTAAAACCGTGCATGTATTAAGTAATTCTTTGTATAAAAACGTACACAATTAGTATCATAAAATTAAGAATTTTCAATTTTTAAGAATGCACAAGTTATGCTATTATCAATTTATAAATGCAAATATAGGAAAGCTGCATACTATAATTTTAAAAGAAATAATTAATAAAATACAATTTTTAATCAGCTTGATATAAATTCAACATATAGATATTCTTATATTATAAAGTAGAAGTAGATGATATAAAGAAAGTATATCTCATATGCTTCGAAGAAGATTATTTATTGCACTTTTATGTTTCTTTTTTTATATAGGCAACTTCTCAAATTATTTACTCCGATTTTATTTACTTTCTACGTATCAATATCCTCTAAGGAAAAGCTAAACGATATAGTTATAACTATAAGCTATCCACAATTTTCCCAAGAGTCTTTCTTCGCACGCTGCTGCTCGAACTTCCGTAGAGTTTCTTTGATTGTCACGATTCTCGAAGGATCAAAGAGGAGTCTTCGTATTTCCGATATAAGGAATTGCAGGGCGTCTCAGGTTTCTTTTTCTTATTTACAGACCACCTGATTGATATTAGTTCGATTTTTCTTCAATGATAATTTAATTTACTATGTTACATTTTTCTTATTATATCTTTAATATTAAATTTATCCTTACAACTATAATATTAAATCGAAATTCTTGCGATTGAAGAATAAGCTCTCTTTAATCTTTTTAACATTATATTGTACAAAATTTCTCCAATTTTTCAATTTACACATGCAAAATGAATGATATAATCTGTTTAACGTTTCAAAACTTTTTTTTTCAAAATTAATTCAAAATTGCGGATATTGAAAGAATTTTAATACGCGGATATGAAATGCCATCTGTGCACATTTTTATCGCATCATTGCACATCGGGAAAGCGACATGGAATTCAGCGTAGATTTGTGCACGAAATTTTCGCGCCACAAGAAGAGAATCCTTGGTCGAAAAGAGTTTTCGGGGGAGGACTTGAGATATTTCAAATACCCGACAAATTTTACGGCCCACCCCGAGGGAGCTTTACGAGCGGCTATGAAAGATCAAGCGAGCCGATGCTGACTCGGACGAAGGATATTTATTATCCCGAGTATGTGCCACGTGTGTATATCCACCACACCGATTGGCTGTGCATGTGTGCAGTAAATGCTATGTATGTAGCATGGCCTATGTGCACCTAGTTGCGTAGGAAGGAGGACAAACATGGGACGCGTGTACGTATGTCTTATAACATATTAGAACCTGCGGTCTAATATACTCATTCATCCTTCGACTCTTCCCTTTCTCAGCGATTGCCGACTCCTTTCGGACGACCTTCATTTCTTTTCCACATTGAGCATATCATACAACACGTAATCGAGAAAAAAAGAAAGAGAGAGAGAAAAGAGGATAATTATACCATTAAATTCTTTTTATAGACACAAGTTTCCTTTTGATCAAAAAATTTCTTTCATACATTCTTTTTAGCATATTTCCAGAATTAAACGAAAAATTGTTAAAAAGTGTTTTATGAACAAAACAGTAATATTTTTCCGCCATACATAGGATATTTGTATTTATACTTTACGGTAATTTTTTCGCGGATTCATTTTTAACAGAAAAAATATTTTTACGTAATCTATGCATATTGCATTTCGTTGTTTTTTATGTAAATGCATTATATAGTATAGTTTATAAAATAAAACTGGTATCACACACACGCGGTCACGAGGAAAGTTATTCTGTTACTTCAAAAATTGAAATCTAAAATTAATATTTATTTTATTTTATATTTTTTCTGCTTTCGCGTCTGTATTAAAGTAACACATTATCGTTTAAATTAATAAAAATTATCGGTATGAGAAAAGGGAAACAAGAAAAGACAATCTTCTCATTATCTTCAGTTAAACTGGTACGTAATTTTTTATAAATATAATCATTATGACAATTCTGGTGGTTTTGAAGAAAATTTGTATGCCAATATTGTTCGTATAACGTATATCTTATTTTATAGTTTATGTGTTGCAAATGTTACAACGATAAGATAGATCAGTTTCCCGAATATTGCCTGAAATCAGATTTAATTAATTCCAACCGTACGTATATTACGCAAACTCATGTAAACACGCGGTCGCATATTCGGCAGTGTATACACATTCGCTCACACAGCCGTGTATACACACGTTTGCATTCTGCCGCGGCGAACTCAGCAGTCTAATATCCTCACTCATCCTTTGACTTCTCCCTTCGAGAGAGCTGCTTCAATTCCTTTCAAGGAGATTCTTTGCTTTAGAAAACCTACATCTTCCCAAGTGTGTAAAGTATACCAACGTCTTTCGAGGCTATTAAAAGGTAATCGAACAAAAATTCTTTTCTGATCAAATCCTTTTCTGACAAAATTTCACAATTTCCGGCAAGTAAAGTCTAAAACGTTGGGAATCGAGAGCAGATTTACGAACGTTATCTGAATTACAATTCGATCAAGATTCGACCACGACTCGGAGGGGCTCCCGCAGGATAACACGCGGCACATAGTACATAGGGAAAGGGGAGGGCAAGTAAATACATACGGCTTATAACGTATTAGACCCTGCGGTCTAATATACTCACTCATCCTTCGGCAGTCCCCTCCCACGGGGGATCCTAGATTGCTTTCCAAGTCCCGCGCGTCGGCACCTGTGCACAACAAGCAACTCGCGAAATAAAAGCTTTATTACTTGCTTGGGCAATAAAGTTAGGCGCGTGAAAGCTCATTACATCGTTCATTGCCTTTAAAGCGACAACAAAACACAAGTTTGCGAGCCTCGGTCGCAGAATATGATAGTATGATTTACTTTCCGTATGTTTGTATGGTGAAGGTTTGTCTGAATGAAGGAGATTGTTCTGACTCTCTCTCTTTCTCTTTCTCGCCTCTTTGCATAAATATTCTATCACATTTCTGAATTTATTGTGGAAGACGATTATCTTAGCTTCATCAAAACGATATACAAAATTGACTAAAATTTGATGAGAATCTCGTGTTACATTGCGTATGTATGGCGAGCGTTTCACGTACACTAATAAATACCGTGTTCCCGTAACGTATTAAACCACGCGATCTAATATACTCGCTCATCCTTCGGTTTTACCCTGAGGGAGTCCTCGACTACTCTCAGCCGTCCTTCACACCTACACATGCGGGCACCTGTTTCCTGCGGGAGAGGCATACGAGGCATAACTACACGATCTACCGCAATATGGTCAACAGAAAGATACGAAATAAAAACTTTATTACCCGACCGGGCAATAAACTTCATCGCGAGGTCAGAGATTCACGTTTTGCTCGCCGGTGGTTGCGCTTCGTCGTCGGACGATTAGGGTGATTTCTTGTAGCGCTTGCATGTAATGACGATTAATAAATTCCCCGATAATAACCATGTGTTACAAAGGTTGCGTGGATACTTAATTGTAATTGGGCTGTACCACCTGTAATATTGTATTACAAATTGCATTATGAATTACAATTAGTTGAGGCTTTAATAATTTCGTCTCGCATATTTTTAAATACTTTACTTAATACTTATTTTCATTAATTTTTATAATAAGATGTATATTGTATTTTATTTCAGTTTTTTCGAAAATGCGCTTTTTAATAGGATTCCAATGTATCTTTCTATAAGGATTTTGTTGAGAATATCTAGTTATATATAATTTGTCGCCTCAAAAAAAGAGATGAAAAAATTTTCGACTAAAATAAATACATATGTTATGAAAACTACTGTCTATATATATTACAATTGAAAGTTAATATTGACAATTCGTAGAATACCTTCTACGTTTGTTTTCGAGCAAGTTGAAAAAAAGGATAGAAAAAGTTGAACGTTCTTATTTGCTTAGAGTGCGGTTGAAATTGTTATGTGAGGATACAGAGGAATCGAGAGAAACATGAATGGCATAAACGTATGACTAAATATCGCGGGTTACCTTTGTTGCACTCGTCGCATCGATTCCGCACCACCGGCAGGATCGCCATTTTCACGCTTGGGGGAGCACACGCAGTCAGTCTCACATATCCGTCGTAACGAAATAGCATAAAGGATACACACGTATCGAGCGTACGGTTTCACGAAACGGATAATTTGCCGTAATTGCAAAACGGAAAATTACAGTTCGAAATGTGCCGAGCTCAGATTACTGCCCACCAGTTCGGGCGCAATTACGGAATAATCAATCGCCGAGCGCGTATCACGTTTCGTATTCATTAGCCAAATGGAATCTCGCTAGCAAATGAGAAAACAAACGTAATCGCGATTCATCCACGATTTTGAGTAAGAAGAGAACGCACACATAAAAAGACCGTATTAGATGAAGAAATTATAATGTCGAGAAAAAAATGTTTTGAAGACACGAAGTACATGTTTCAGAGAACTTTACAAATATATCACACATAAAAATAAATGATATGCAATAACTAAGCAAATATTGAATATTGGGGGGGGGGGGGGGGGGGGGGGGGGGGGGGGGAGAGAGAGAGAGAGAGAAGGGAAGGGAAAGACGGTTACCCAACGCGTACATAACAAGAAGTGCTATTGATATATCGAAACCGTCGAGTCAGCATGAGTCTTGAATTCTATAGGTAGCGATATTGATTTTAAAGCCGATAGTAACGATGAGAGAGTAGGCGAACGACGTATAACTATACGATTACAGCAAATAAGTAGAGCGAAAATGATGAACAGAGATTAAACCAATGCCTGAAACATATTTTGCAACAAACGAATAATTGAATAATTTACGAATCCGATAAATAGAGAAACAAATATTGCACATAAAAATTTATTTTTAATTAAATTTTATAAATTAATTACAAAGCGTTTTCACAACAATAATATTGGAAAAACATTAATTTGTTATCGGTCTTTGTAATAATTCGTAAGCTAGCTCAGTGGAGATTTCGTTTAAGATTTGATTTATCAATGTCTACTCAAGCGCACGGAAAATTGGTATGACAAACAGTCTCGGAAAGAAGACAAACGGTGGTCTACTATACGCAATATCGATCTCGTTTGAAGAGCAGGCATCTCGACACGCGCCGCGCCGGTGAGAGCCAATCACACACTGAGAAAACAAAACAAGACTTTGATTTTACGTGTACTCGCACCCTCTTAAATCAAATCTCCCGAGCGTGGGGCTGTATGGGACAGGATCCTCATCCCGCGATGCATCTCTCGCGCCGAACAATGAAAGACAGAGACAATCTGTCGTCGACGGGCGAGAAATGTACTCCTCCCGTCTCGATATCAGATAAGGTAAAGACAAAGAAAAGGAAAGAAAGAGAAGCATAGAGAGACGTAAAGAAAACGAGACAGAGAGGGAGAGAAAGGAAGGCAGAACATATGTGGAGCAGAAAGCGGGAGGGGTGCAGACCACGTCACAAATTGGTTTCATTGTTCGGCTAATGAAAGCAATAACTCGCGGCCGGGTCGTACCGCGTGCACGCAGAATTGCGAGGCGGAAGGGGGTTGGTTGCATCGCGCACCCACGCAGGGTGAGGACAGGGGACAGTCGCGCGGTCGAATAACGTTACGCATCGATCATCCGCGTTTGCCAATTAACGGGACGACCCGTTACGCTGTTCGTCCGTACGTCGCGCATGTTATGACTCGCAGCAGATGCGCCGTGACACAAACATGCGTCAGCTCGAACAGTCGAGACGAAGTGGCCGAATTAAAGACGCATCAAGTGGAGTGTAGTTCATGTAAAAGAAAAATCCCATAAATTTTTATATAGATTAGCTGCCCTATATAGAATATTCACAGATTAATTAATAGACACTAAATGTACTACGAAACATGTTTAAACCTTATTTAAAAAATTACTGCTTGAAATAAAAATATTTACAAATAACTTTTTACTTAATTTTTTAAGAAATTCTTTCTTACTATAATATTTTGAATCGTGAATTTTGGGACATCTTATACAAAATACATGTACATTGGAAAAAGGGTCTTTTTGCGTTAATTAGAATTCTGATTGAAAATGAACAAATCACCGAATTTTCTAACTGACTCTATTATAATTCTATAGTTAACTTAAACTTCATTTTCAAATAAAAATTTTTCTCAGTATGGAAAGGACGGTATTTTGCTGAAATATCTAAAAAAATTTGGCTAAGTGCAGATCTGAAAATAATTTTGTATTTCAGCAAAACCATTCTTTCCATGGAGGTGTAAGAATTCTTCTGCTGTTGAGAATCATCGACATAAAATTTCTTGCTCTCCTTTACGACTTCAATCGCACTTTTGCATAACATTTTCGTGTATCGGGTAAATTCCTCGCGCGCGAAATCCCGATCGGGCATCGAGCGGCAATCGGCGAAAGCATTTGGAAATATTTCGAAAGCAGCGAGTCGCATGGCGCGCATGTTAATTGCCCTCGTTTGAAAACACACACGCCGAACGAGGAACGAGGTGAAGCACTCCGGTATGCAATTTTATCGTGGCCGCGTAATGCACACGTCGTATCGGGTGCACGTCATCATGAGCCCCGTGTCGCGGGAGGAGCGGGGAACGTCGTTTTTCACGAGTTCGTCGGCACGACGGACGCATATTAATCGCGCGCGATGCACGGGCACGAAAATAAAAAAAAAATCGCTCAAAAAAACATCCGCTCCTTTCACATTCGTCGCTCGTTTTTCTGTATTTTATTACGAGGACCGGCGTATGCACGCAGACCAACGCACATCCCGCGACTGTCTCTATATCTCCGCACGTGTCGCCGATGTACAGATAAAGAGGGTTTGTCCGACGATGCGCCTCCCCCTTGGGCCGATGGATGCACTTTAGCGCCCTGGCGAAATGATTTATTCGACATTTACTCTCGAGCTTTAACTCTCATTAAAACAACCGCCGGGCGGTCCTTCGCCTCCCTTCTCATCTCTCTTCTCATGTACCATCTTCTTTTTGTTCTTCCCTTTTTCTTTTCTCTTTTACTTTCCTCTTCCTCTCTCGCTTTTCGCTCTTCGCTGAGAAAATATGGGATTCAGCGTGCCGCGGAAGTCGCCGCGTTGTGAGGAATTTTTAAGAGTTCCTATGTAACTTCCCTTCCTCACACTTTCCACCGATACGACCCGAAAATACGGATAAAGGTGCTTTTATGGAAACTCGGACGTGAAATGCGAAATCTAGCAGTTTTATAAGTATCTACGCATGTATACGTACATAGAAGTCAAATATGAAAATATTTCATTAAAAGCAACAGATTATTCGAGTAACATAATATTATAAATTACATATAGAATATTTGAAAATATAAACCATAATTTCATGTTATTTTATTTTCTTTTAATTTTGGATTAATAACTAGAATTAGTTTAAAATCTACAATTATCTCTCTCATATATAGGCTATTATTTTGCACAACATTATATATTAATTAATCTATATTTAATTATTTTGATTCCAAAAACATCTATCATCAGCTATTAAAATATTCAAATTGTGCGTTCTCTCTTTTGAATAATTAGATAAATGATCATCGCTAGTATCGACATTACAATTATTAATTATGTCCAGTATTACGTCACGCACACCTGTTCACATCTTTTGTACGCCCTTCGAATCGCATTAACGTCACATTAATTGGGTGGTAATGTAATCGCACGTGGCACAACGCAATTTCACAGAGATTACGTTTATCGTCATCCTCATGCATAACGATAAGTATAGCGAGCATACGAAATATCTACACGATTTAAATCCACTATGCGATTCGGAATAAATTCTTATCATCTTACCGCGATTCATAAATCTTGCAACAGTGCAAACAACACGATAGTGACGCTGACAAAACACACCATGCCCCCAAAATTAGTCACTTAATCGAAGTGACATCACGCAACATATATATAGCGTGCATTTCATTTAGTGACATAAGAGTCGACACAAAGATTCTATTCTCTAAATTCTTTAGAATAGAATCTCACTCTAAAGAGTGAAAATTAAGCCAGTTGAAAAAGAGTGACTCAATTTCCACAATCTTTAAGAGATTTCACTTTTCAGAGTAAAATTCACTGTAAAAGTTTTGAAGAGTACTTTTCTTGATATTCTCTCTCTCTCTCTCTCTCTCTCTCTCCCTCTCTCTCTCTCTCTCCCTCTCCCTCTCCCTCTCTCTCTCTCTCTCAGTGAGAATAATAAAAATAAATTGATATTTTTAAAAGTACTCATCTCTTTCCAGTTTTTTTTTTATCTTTGATGGCACACCTCTTTTTATTTGCTACTTATTCTTTGAATTGATGAATGGGGAATAATATTAAAGATATTCGAGAACAATCGTTTCGATTTTCAATTAATACACTTGATTGAATAGTGTTACGTATAAACGAGTTTATCGGAATAGAAGTGTGAAGTATGAAGAGAATGCACAAAGTTAATTTCTTTCTTTTTAAAAACAATACCTTTAACGGTTGTTTTCAAGAAATTAAAATGCTCCTTGCGCAAGGAAAGTAGGAATGTATACAACAAGAAGGTTTCCTGAAGGATACAACTTGACTCGATCGCATGCTGAGTTTAATCGAGCTTCAGATTACCGGATCCTTTGAACGTGCTGTCACTCAATTCACCCGTCATGCGATTAACGAACAGTTATCACGGCAATAAATTCGCAGGATAGCTCAAATGTACGATTAGCAGTCGAGGATTGTCGATCACCGGCGCGCGTTCAATCTTTCAAGCAATTGCACTCGTGCGAAGAGAACTCGTGGACGATGCCGACGATAACGCGACGCTGTGCTGGTTAGCGTGGGCTTTATACGCGGACGAGCGTGAACGATTATATTCGGACGATGCAAACCGAGTTATCAGACATAAATTAATACCCTTGTTGCCTCTATCGGCCGGGTATAACACGGTGTATCGCGGCCATTCGTTGCTTTAATTGACGTCTACTCAGCGCGAGAACTCGTCGTGCCCACGCCCGGTTCTATCTGCACTTTTGTTTTCTCTGTCAGCTCTCTAGAAATAGTCAAACACGCTTCCACTCCACGAAACCTAAGCACACAACGCGAAAGTACACACGCAAGAGAGCGAGCTCTCGCTCATATCGTAAGGTACTCCCGTACGCACTCGTGCGCGCGTACACGCTGTACAAACTCGTTGGACTTGTCCGAAGGGCAGTCCACTGTTAAAATATCTGAAAATGTAAGTAGTTAGATACTGTATCTACGTAAGACGTTTAACGTATCGAGATAATTGGACATGTTTCGTGACTACGTCGATATCTACGCGCAAATTTGTCGGCCCACCTATGTATTCTAGGCACTGAAATTCCCTCACGTGTAAATTTATCCTCGATAGACCGATAAAATTTTTGAAAATATGGACTTTTTCTTCTGATTTGCTCTCCACCAAATTACATGATAACTATATGAAAGTTCGAAATGCAGATTAGAATTGCGTTACAGTACGCCCAGATATCTTATCGTGATACCACTTTATGTTAACGTTAAGTCAATTCCTTTTAATAAAAAAAAAAAAAAATTTTAATAAAGCTAATATTATAGATTAAACTTATTATAATACAAAAATGGTTTGAGTTGAGATACTCTTATTTGTTCTTGTATCTTATTATAAATTAATTTGTTTAGAAGTATTATCAATATATTTTCCCAAACACTACAAATGCACAATTACAGGTACAACCACGTCTTATAATTTGAAGATGTAGCTTGCACTTCTCTATATCTCTCTTTCATGCTCGTGATACATTCTCCGTTCGAGAAGTGTTTACCCGATCGAGTAACATGAAATACTTCACCACTCTGATGAGATTTATGTATATAGCGTCGCTCGAGTTAACATACACGTGTATGATGCTCTTGCGAAAACCGACTAACCGATATAAATCTACTGTGCCTTCTAATCAATTTCGCACATATAGAAGAGTGCACAAACTACATCATGATGCTGTCGAGTCTTCGCGTGTTGAAATATCTAAATATACACAAGAAGTAAAAGGCAGTAAATATAGAATTATTGTTGTGACAGATTTATGTTATAATTGAAAAAAGTAACAAGTTAAAATAAGACTACGTTACAATTATCGAATCGTCCATTTTACTCCGTAATGTAAATCTCGGCTAACAAATAAATTTCATGAAAATTGAGATGAAACGTGGCCTCACGCTAAATATCGATAATTATTATTGAAATACAATGAGTCGAGAGATAGATTTTTTTCGTGAATTACTTGGCTACGAAAACTCTTGTAGATGATGGTTACGGACGCGTAAAAAAATCGAACGTCGGAGAAGTAGAAATGTTCCACAATGACCGGGACATTTATGGGCGTCCCTGCGATGTCTATTCCTACATGTTTTGCTTGTCGGAAGAGAAGATGTTTTTTGTCAAACCTTATTGAACTGAATTACGGTCCAAATCGAGAGGGGGTGTCCGCCCTTCTGCTCGAAGGAGCACGGGCCAATTCCGGATTCCAGGCAATTTAACCGGCCGGCTCGCCGAGACCATGCCATACGTGAAACCAGCACGATCGTATAGCAGGATAAAAGGGCTCGTTTCACCCTTCCCTCGCCGAAACGAGCTTGTTATTTTTTACTGCGTGGAAGTCCCGACTTTAACAGTACGCAGTCAGTTTTACACCCGCTTGGCTGATAAGGGGAGCGAAGGACGGAATAAGGGATTACGATCCTGCCGAAGAAAGTGCCTTGCGCACAAGGGTTATCTCGAATAGCCATGGCGAATTGTACGATTAACATGTTATTTGTAAATGACTTGTCGTGCATTTTATTGTTACCGTAATAAATATATTTTGTAGTATTATTAAAATTAAACATTGATGATGACAGAATTGCGTGTTTTTTTACTGTTATTTATTTATTGTATATATAATACGCATATATAGTATCTAATGTTATATCGTAAAATTAGGATCAATATTTAATATTTACATTAATACTTAAATGTATTTAAATTAATATGCCTTCGAGATATTCGCTTTTCGAATTAAACGCAAATCAATCATGCAGCTCTTCTCGATTTGAACGTAAAAATATCTGCACGTTGTAATAATAAATTTATATAATGCGGTATATCGAAACCATATATTTTATTATGAATTTTTGAAGTACATAAAGCTAATTTCTGTTTATCGAAAAGATTGGGTTTATTATTGATTAGGTTTATGATCAGTTAATATTTATCAAAAATTTCCTTGTTAAAGTTATGTTTATTAAAAAAATAGAGCTTATATTACTACATCACTTTTGACACACATCTTTCATTTTTTATTTTCAAAAAACATCGCATGTCTGAATGTAATATCTCAAGAAACGACATCCTTGTTGGTTGTCCGGAGAGTCCAATTTACCGCATTACTTCACGCGTACCTTTCGTCCGTATAAATAACAACGTGCACGAGGGTATACTTGTCGCTCGACGACTAAATAACTTCTTAACTTTTGTGCGATATACAGAGTGTTCCAGAATAATCAATCTCTACATTTATTATTTAGCTTCATTATCAATTCAGTCTTCAATAAACATTATCTCATTATATTTATTAAATAAATTGTTATTTTTTGATAAAAAAAAGATACCTCTTGTCACAATTAATTTTCAAATATCCATTAGAATAATGTTGACTCGGAATTAATTGTGTATAGAATAATATTTTATTCTTTCGAAGTTTTTTTTTATTCAAATGTCTATAACTTGGAAATTATCGATGCTTCGACGCGCTTATTAAGGAACAATCGAAAACTTCCAAACATTTTATTTTTAAATGTAAGGAAAGGGGCTTCAGAGACACCTTGTATAGCCAAGAATATCTCCGGAGACAGTAAAGTCGTTCCATTCCGCGCAGTCCCCCGTACCTTCGGCACGGTAAATGCTCCTCTCGGAGCTGGTAGCATCTACGATGCGCGGAACTGATGACGACATAAACAAACACGTGTCCGCGGATGAGATCATTTGTAATGAGAATGGTGAACAACCGACGACAACGACGGAAACCACGCGTACCGTTTATAGCGCTGCTCGCAGCAGCCATTATTTTCAGAGTACCGCTGGCTATACGAAGGCAGACGTTTCACATCCAAATTCAGTTTCCCGCTGTTCCGCTCGCGAGAGACGCGCGTGAGACACGTGTTCGGTGGTGATGCACGAAAACTTCATTCCCTCCTGTTCCCAGACGATGACATCTCGGATCGATGAGAGCGGCGATTGTAATACAACCCGCGACTTGACGATCGAAGGATACGCTCTTTCGTCCAAAGGATTTTTATCACGCTCCATGTTAAGAATCCTCTTCCGCGTTTATGGCTAGTCTTTGTGCGTTTTTTATTATTTCACGAAGCTCAAAATAAAATCCCGAAGTTGGAGCAACATTCTCGGTGCGAACCGAAGACGTCAGGTCGGCGTGAAAGAAGATCGTAAGCGTTCGAACGAAATGTGACACGCGCATACACGATTATGTACAAATGTGTGCAATTCTGTCGCGCATTGATAAATTCTATAAATACAATATTATAAGAAATTCTGACTCTCAATGACTCTAAAAAAAAATGCAAATAAACATTAAAATACGATTTATATTTTCAAATCTTCATTCGACCTAGAATTCTATTTTTTAATAGAATTTTTTTACACCCTGCTAACATCACGCAAGAGATCGTTCCTTCTTTTAAACTCTTAAGTTTTTCTATTACATAACTTTTGAGGTAGAACTTTTTTGTAGAATGTCCACCCTGTACATTGCACTAATTTACATACTAATTTATTCTTATAGGACTTTGTTCATAAGAATCTTTAATTCTCATTAAATAGCTCATTAAATCTAAGATTAAACTTTCTTAGAAGGATTCGATGTAGGTTATTTGAAGACCCGAGTTCTATTACGGGCATGCATAATTATTTATCGTATGTAAAAAATAACTGGCGAATATACTTTGGTTATATTATTAATATTTTCCCCGTCCTATAAAACTGTAATCGTTCACTATTAAGCTTGTACGCGGTTTCCTCAATTTACCTTTTTCATTAGCTCCGCGTTGGAAGCCTCATTTAAAAAAAAATTTTCCAGCTTGCAGATAAGAGGTTAAATATTTTATCGTCAACTCTCTGTTAAAGCCTTGATCAAGCTCTAATCCTAGAGTTCATTTAATCTTCCAGCCGCGCGTTCCGGTCTCGCGGGAGTTTCGAAAGTTGCGCACATCTCCTGAAAATTGGATGAAAAGCACTGCGAGATTTTCTCGCCTCGAACTGATGTTTCGAAGTCTTTCAAACCCCGCACGAAGTCTATTATAAACGCTTTACAAGCTCTGAATTGCACCACTCTGTACCTCAAATATTTACATTTGCGCGTAATGCACTTTTCGTAATTTCAATCTTTATATTAAATAATCACACACAGTTGACTACTATACCAAAATATTTCTTACAGATGGTATCGAGTTTGACATACAAATTCGCCAAATATATATAATTTTCGATAGATTTATTTTAATAAATGTTTAATATTTATTAAATATTAACATTATTTTGGAAATTAATTACTAACAGCTATTTGTAAATTTCAAACAAATATTCTACAACATTTTATTCAATGCTAAATAAAATGTTCTATCTGTATAATTCATATATTAATAGGAGAAAAATGGATTAATTTAATTGTGAACATTTATACGGGAAAAGTTAAGTAAAGTCGATGATTATGTATCAACTAACATTATTTACCTTTTTCGATTAATAAGAAAAGAATATTAAGAAAGAAAATAGAAAAGAATAGAAAAAAGAGGAAAATAATATGATGTAATTAAAAATATACTACTGAAAATAAAATAAATAATTATTGTATTTATATAAAAGAAAAAATTAGATTCTATAAGATTTCTCGAAAAAATAATTCGTAAATACAATAAAATATTCTATTGTCGCATGGAAATAATTTTCAAAAATAACGTAATATTTGAAATATATAAAAATACTTAGTTATATTAATCTCAACACTGTACTCATAACTATTTTAGCTGAAAGGAAAAATAACCATAAAAAATAAAGCTCTCATATATAGGCATCATTAATTTCAAGGAAAATGCAATATCTGAAAATACGTACAATTAAACCCTTTTAATGCAACTAATAACTCTTTCCCTGCTGGATATTTCACATACATTGCATTAATAAAAGAAAGAGCCTTTGTAACGAAAATTCGCACGATTTCCTTTCAAACAATGCCTTCCGAAGGAACGATTAAAAGGAATCCTTGTTGCAGTGCGAGGCAATTAGCAAGGTTATAATTAGGACTGCTGGTTGTGATCGTTAGTGAACGAATCGACCGTTTCGTTCCAGTGTTAACGACATTTCCTCCCATACCTCGACGAAACGCGGACTCGGTTTTCACGCTGGCGCGGCTCTCCTCCTCATTAACGTCGAGCCGCGATCCCGACGTGCGGCGGCGTTAACGCCTCGTTAGCGTTTCGCGAGCAGGACGTCGCGTTAGATAGGTGCGGCGCGCGCGATAATTTATTGGCTCGTAAATTTGCGCTTTCCCGAATATACCTGTGTGCCTTCGTGCGTGTGCGTACCACGCACTCTCACGACCGTCTTCCTCGTCAATGACAGTGTGTGGCACGGCTTGTGGGTGTTTTGTCGTGCGGATATCCGAAGATCAGCGGGAGGACACCTACGGTGCGGAATGAAAGGACACAAACATAGAAATATGATAAATCGACTGGTGTACTCATACTCGGGGAAATTACAGGATATTAGCGATCGTTCGCGCGAATCATCACCCTGCACGGTCGTCTCGTCCTGGAATAATTTCTATTTCGCTTGAAATCTATGTGACGTTTCCCGATAGATGAGAGAATTTTACATGAGTATCGCGCGACGATTACGCGTGATATCAAACAGTCTCGTGCGTTTGTTCGCGGATCGTTGAGCTTTCATCGCGCGCGAGGATGATTTGCAACGGACGCGATGAGAAAGCCCGATATAAATTTTGCGGAGATACCTTGTTGTGTATGTGTATGTACGTTCGATGCACACGAATAGGACGCAACAGTTGGAAGTGGTGGTTTCGTGTATTGCGTATTGGAATTTTTCTGAATAAAGGCGGTATTATTCCACGGCATTCTCATTTTTCACCCAAAATGATCGGTGATAGGCACCTGTCGATGCGTCAAAATAAAGCTGAAGAGTAATAAAACTAAGAAATTACGATGCGCGAAAATTTTACTCCCATATTCTGTATACGCTACATGAATACGAGGACGTAAAATACTAAGTAAGATGGAACTTGTTTTCAATAGTTAAATTTAAGTCTTACGGTCCACGTTTTACTTATAGATAGAAAAAATTATAAAAAAAGATATATATTTTGATCAATAGATATTAATAATATAAATATAAATAAGATAATTTTTTAAATAAGATATTTCTATTTTTTTATGTCTAGTTCTCAAATTCTTTTATAAATAATATAAATTTGAAGTTTTTTTTAACAAAATCTGACTAGAAGCGATTTCATTAACGAGAGAAAATTAAAGATATGTAATAGATGTATAATGTCCTTCTCTCTTTATATACGTATATATTATGTACTTTAACTTATACTATTATTATATATTATTATAATATATATTATCGTGTATTCTCTATGTATGAATTTATATATACATAACTTCTGCATATAAGTTTCTATACATATAATAATTTCTATATATTATAATAGTATATAAGTTGTATATAACAGTGTATATAACTTATGTATAATTGTTATATAACAATGTATAACTATTATATATAACTTACACTCTAATTTATGCTGTTATATGTAAAACGTGACCGCAGAATTTAAATTTAACTACTTGGTAAACAAGAAACATTTTGGAACATTTCAGCAACATTATAACAACATTATATTGCTATAACGTTGCTGACATGGTCCAGAATGTTTCTTGCTTATTAGATAATAAAACTCAGCCTCTCTATCCTACTTAATCTTTTACGTTTTATGTAACATACAAATGTGCAAGTAAAATTTTTATATCGTAACTCCTCAGTTTTATTACTCTTTAGTTTTATTTTGACGCAACGAGAACGTTGTTGATCTAGAGAGGAAACATTATGTACTTATACTTTTCTCTCATGTAGGATTTAGAGAAAAATTCGCTCGTAGTCAGACTCTGTGTTATAGGGTTTCTAATATAAATGCGACTATCTAATATAAAACAGTCGTGTACAGAATACTAATTAGTTTGATTCAAATTGTGATAAATGAAATTAATCTCTAATATATTCATGCAATATGTAATATATTTTTATAACAAATTCCTGTAATTGAATTAGCATTTTATTACAATAAAGTTGGCTTTCAAGATAAGATAAAGATTTATTTGTGCTAGTTTATTTGTATATTACTTGTCCATACGGATAAATTTCTAAAGCGTACGTAAATGCTTATAATTCAATATCTATTATAATTTGAATATCTTTGTCAACGAGAAATCAAAACTAAATGAGTCGAAACATCTAGAATAAGGTATAGCTGCACCACGCTAATAAGAGGAACGATTTATTTCTAGCCTGGAGCAGACAACGTGACAGTAGCGGCACAATTCTAATCCCTCTTATGTATAATCACCCGTGTCTCCCCGTAAGACGATTTCACGCTTTCGGATTTCTAGACGTATATTTTGTTCGCGCGCCGCACGCGCGATGCTATATGAAAACGTGTTCGTTGCTGTATACGATGATACCCCACGTTCGAGATTCGATAATGTCTGACATCTCCAGATATCTCTCCAGGATCTCGGCGAAATCATCGCCGTGGTTTTCTTTCCTATTCTACGCGCAGAAACGTAGCAATCTCGGTAGACGGAAGCACGTGGTTAGGACTTACGGGAAGGGTAGATCGAGGAGAGAGCGTGACTTTGGATGGTCGCTCACGGATAATCGGCGAAATGTAGTTATTCGGGTGAGACCGAGAAACTCAGGAATTGTTGCCAATTGTTAGGAGATGATTGTGCTACGTGCTGATTCTTGCACTAATCTGTATAATTCTTGCGAAGACAATGCGCTAGAACCGTAATTCCTCAAAGTTTTATTAGACTGACCATTTCAAAGATTTATACTTATATCGATTGTGTAAAATAAATGTGAATCGCTCGTGAAAGATCTATAATCATTATTTTTAAAGCAACTATAAATTTGGAAAAAGGCTACAACAATATACCTACATTAAACATAAAATTTATGTATGATTTATTTTAATAATAGTACAAATTCAATTAATCCTAAATATACAATAATTTGCACAAATATTTGGTTATATTATTTTGCAATATCTTATTAATTAAAAATATTATTGGCGCAATAATTCAAAATATTCAGATTTAGAGTTCATAGAATCAACATCATTTATAACAACCAGCTATGAAATTTCATTTTGTAACACATAGTAATCTCTGAATTGCCTGAAGGTAATTCTGAGATCTCAATATAGAATCAGTCATACTTTACAAATCTGTATGATTACTTACATTATTATAATAGCATTATAAGGTGAAAATGTTACGCTTTATAAGCTGTTGCAATTTTCTAATACTATAATGACTATCATCAGTGTAAGTATTGCTAATATAATCGTTACATTCTGATCTAACAAATATTTAAAGTTCTTTTGCCTGAGTTCTAAAAATGGATACGATTTTTCATTAATCAGTTTTTATCCATAAAAAGATTGACAAAGATTGAAAAAGATTGAAGTTTATAAAAACTTCATTTGAAGAATTTTAGTTTTAATTCATCATAAATTTTATTTATTTTACTATGTTTTACTAATATTTAATAGAAACGTTAATAACGTTTAATAGAAAATTTAAGTGTTACAGTTAAATGTTCAAATTTACTTAAAAATCGATAAAATAGTCAAAATAAAAAATTTGTTATTAAGATTTCAATTCCATAAAAATTTATATACGTAATTCTTATATACATCTATTATTATGATAATATATTCTTCATGTTACGAATCAGACTTTCAGTCATATATTTTATTATTTGACACGTAACGAACAAAAACGAATTAAGAGACTTCTATTTCTGACACTTTTCGACTAGTCTAAGGAAGAGCAGTTGGGCGTGCATAAACGAACGAAATCCTAAGCGGGTAATTCCGACGAGCTGTTGATAGCTGACCCGAGGGTTAATTGCACCCTCGGCGAGACTTCTCTATCCCTCGGTACCGTTTCGTTGTATCTCTCGCGCAGCAAACTGCAATCTCTAAAACGTGCTTAATTCTATATAATCACCGATCATTTTTAGGAACGCCCTATTGGCCACGCAGTGAAAATTCCTTTTCTATTAATTACTCAGCCGGAATCGATTGAACATCATTAAAGCGTCGTTATTTTGAATTAAGTTGAATCAACGTTACACGATAATTGGTTTGTGAAGCAGAGATTATATACCCGATACTTTACATAAATTGCATTATAAGAACTTCTCCTTATGTATTACAGATCCTATTATAAGCATTCTTATGTTTTCAATTTTAGATTTTTTTGGATGAGAAAATTAATATACACGGTAAAATGAAACACCTTAATGTTGGGATTTTACATTGTAAATCCTAATTACTAATGTTAGGTACTAATGTTAGGTTTTACAAAAACTCAATAATATCTATTTTATACCTTTCCTCAATGATATATGCACTTGAAAAATATTTTATAAACGTCTCGTGTATTTTTTTTTCACGCTTGCCACAATACTATCAGAATCATAAAATAATTTCATGAGAATTTTATTACATTTCCAATATTTTTATCGCAATTCATATTTATACATTCTCATGTAAAATATTTTTCAGATTATCACAATATTTCTTGTAACATTTATATATATGCCAGCTTTACAATTCGAAGAGATAATATAATAGATTATCTCTTCAAATATCCTTCTATAAATGAAAATAAATGAGAATAAAAACTTTATTCTCTAGCGATAAGTCAAGATATTGAAACTTTGAAACATTTTTATCTCTATAAAGGTATCGTTATCTCGAATGTGCTGTTCTCGAAGTGTCGTGAAAACAGTTCACTTCTAATAGAAACTTTACTGCGGATTAATGAAACATACAGTGCTGAGCGATCAACGAATCTTCTCCCCATCGGAATTTCTTCGTCTCGTCGCCCCCGAACAAACAAAAGGATCTCCATTAGATTTGAGCTCGTTAGAGAGGCCGGACAGACGACGTGACATGCGTTTCACGGATCGGCTACTAGACATTGAAATGTTGCGAGAGATCTATCCGTCTGAATTTCAAAGGCGGCTCACCGACCTGAGTCAGGTATCATCGGTTGCGTCCGAAGGAGTTGATTGTCAGTTGTATCGATAAGATCGGACGCTCGAGTTTTCAAAGCTAACGATAGGTCACGAACCCTCCAGTTAGATCGTGTCCCGTGCGATGACTAGCGCCAGGTTGACGATAGTCGAACGTGCGTGCTGACTTTCTCGAAACATATAGCTATAGTTACCTGGACATATGTATATATGGGCAACGCGATATACTGTGATAACGCTATCAGATAACAAGTGTCTAGCCTCTTCGGCTCAGAATAAAGAATGTCAAGAAGAAACGAAATAATGAGCGAATTGTTTTCGGTGCGACGGACGTCAAAGTAAAATAAATGTGACTACTGATACTTGATACTTATGAGTCGAATCAAGTTTTACGATCATGTATCATGTATCTCGTCGAATAGATTGACACTTATTTACTACTTCTTTTTTCGAAAGTAAACTACAATTTGCTGCCCGGCTTTCTAAAACCAAAACATTTTATATATAATAATGTATCGTTATTCTTATATTTTCAATGACATCATTATACGTCGTAAAACTAATTCAATATGAACCTTTCTAAAATTCTTTTGTAAACTCTGTTTAATATCGACGTCTTTTACTATTAATTTTTATATTTTAGTTATGATTTACATTGTTATTGCTGCGAGATTTCTTTTCATTTGTGGATTATAATTACATTACTCATCATTACAGATATATAATATTTGTGATAATTTATTATAAGATTTTCGTTAAAAAATTTATGGCAGAATCTTTAATTGAACAACTTGGTGACAACTTTAAGAGTTATGATAACAATTTCAAATATTTTATCCACAGTTACAGAAGTCTGTGACGTCTGTGTGTTTTATCACTTTGTGGAAATATATAGAGATAAAAAAATTGTGATTGTATAACTGTGATTCATTGTCAGAATACGCAGGCGAAGACAAAGTAAGTTTAGATCACCACAAATTTGAAATTTCTCGCAGTAAATCAGTAGCGAGAGTAACTCTGTCACCGAGAGAATAATAAAAATTGCAGATTTACTCCAACGACTTTTGTCTCTCCAGCAGAATCTGTCTTACACATAAAACGGAGCGCGATAGAAATCGCGCACGCTCATACCGAAACCGTAAACGATACAAGCTACGCAAGTCGTCGTAATTTATAGGTCGACATCTTCAAGAGAAACAGAGAGAAGAGGGAATGGTGAAAATGTGGCATCATCCGCATGCGCGAGTCGATCGATCGTTAATCTCGATCTGGTATCTCGTGAGAGTAATATGAATGTCTTAAATCAACGGAAAACAGCATTTTCTTTAATAGTCAAGCTAAAAGATATAGATTTTATCTCTAGGAATAAATAAGGGATTTGTGAAAGTTGAGCTGTTTTATCGATTTCCTTGAAGAAGAAACACGCATCGCTTATTGTTGCGATTATGTAGAAAGTTTTTGTAACAAGAGTCGTATATAAATTCTATAGGGTTTTTTTAAAGATAAATATATAGAAAAAAAAAATACAATACGTATTTCAATAACACACGTACGAAATACAATCTATAGCAAATTAAACATCGTATTTTTTTAAAACAATAGCTTTTATCGTAAAAAGTTCTAAATATATATTTTTCGCACAGAAAAATAAAACAGATTGTTAGAAATACCAGAAGTTGTTGGAAATATCAAATATTGTTAGAAATCAGTATTGTATTAATTTTCAAAAATATCTCTTTAAAGCCAGATTAATATAGTATATTTCTATATTTTTAAACTATGATTGTTATTGTTTTAAATGAGAATAAATATATCATATACATGTGTTTTGGTATTTATAAGAAAATGACATTCAGACGAGCAGAATCTTCTATCGGCTGAGCGTGTTCTTGCTTCATTACAGCATCATTATTGTCTCAGGCAAAGAGGCTGTAACTAGATCAATTAGGTCTCACGAAGATCCGCGTACGTGCTCTTTCGCGTGTAGGAGCGCGTAAATGTGTCGAAGAGGCGCGATACGCGGCGGTGGCACGCATCCACTGTCGGAATCGAATTAAGCTTCGTGGCACTCTCGCGCTATCCAACTCGCCTCTTCGGCACGACGAGAGCGGGAAATACGAAGGCGCGAAGTAATCCGTTTAAGACCGCCCTAAGTGCAGGCGCGAGGCGACGCGAATCTCGCCTCGAACGTGAAACGTGTGGACGCGTCTCAGCACAATGGACCTCATTACATGGTATCGAGACCTCGAAGATGACTGGTAATTGAAGAGGTGCGTTTAGTCCGCTAAAAGCAACCCCCGCCTTCGAAGGGGCTGAGTGCGCGACGGTGTGCCGCGCGATGGAATTACCCGCTTCGAGACGGCGCGCGCGGCGTACTGCCATCCAGTCTCTTATGTGACACGCGTCAATGAAAATTGCGACCTTCGACATCTGCCGCGACGAGTTGAAATGCTGAATACATAAGTATCGCAAGTCACGCTATTGTTCCAAGAAGATACTATGAGATAAATCTGAAGAATAGCATTAATTTCAATCTTTTTTATGGCGTGAAATTGCAGAGATTTAAAGAATTTTTGCAAATTATATATTCCAAGAACGTACGTGGAAAATGAAGTATTGATTTGCGACATACAGTGAATGACAAGTATGTGGTTTAAAATTTCGTATTTTTTAATAAAAAGGAAGAATACGTATTTTTACGAACGTAAAGTCAAATGTTTTATTATCGAAAAAATGGACACAAATACAGTAGTACCAAATAATGACTTTATTTTTAAAAGTTTTAGATGAGTACTTTTTTTCATAAGAGATGTGTGCTTGAAGGATCCTCTATAATTTTCCACACACCTACCTGAGCTACACGACATGACTGATGCATTATTGTTTTTTACAGTGTCCATTATTTCGATAACGAAGCATCTGCGACTTAATGTTCATAGGAATATTTATTCTTCCATTTTATGCAGAAAAATGCTCACGAAAACTTTTAAAACATACTTATGATTCGCTCTGTGTACACGTACATATAATTAAAATTTTACAAATTCTCAAGAAATAATGTTGAAAAATGAATATTTACATGCAAAATAAATTATTGATTTTGATTTTGTTAAAGGTTTGAATAAAATGTTACACTTTCTAAATATGCATATTGCCTTATAATTAATATTAAATTAGACAAACGGAAAAGAGAAAAATGTAAGTTTTCTTGAAATAAATATTAATTCTGAATATAGAGACTAACTCAACATAAATTTAATTATAATAATATAACGATACTTTTAAATGATTTTATGAGAGAAAAAAAAGAACACTTAACTGCAACATGTACGCTCAAGTATCGCGTCGTAATGTAGTTAAACAATGATGTTTAATTTCGATCCAGCAATTCCCTCGGGAATTTTATGATCCTCGGATAACATACGAAAGATCGCACGAGGGTCAGGATCATGCGCGAACCGAGCGATTCTGGCGACCACCCGGAAATGACCGTGCGAGCATGATTACGATGATCGCGTCGATGTATCCCGTGGCACGAAAATTAGCTCGTAATTTCAGTACAGGTGTTCCTTAGCCGCGTCCGCTGGCGAATCGTCCCACGCAGACCGGCGAAACTTTCAACCGAAAGGCGACCCGCGCGAGCGGTGGTGCATTAATAATCGCGGTAACCCTTTCTTTAGTCGTGTTATTCGTGGAGGAGAGATCGCGCATAAGGAGCCCGGGCCACCAGCGCAAACCGGCGTGAGCGGAGGTCCTCTTAAACGGATATTAATTAGCGACTGCTGTTACCTGAACGCACAATGGCACGGGCAAGAGGATCAACAAAACGGATGATTGAATTATGTACGCGCATCCGAGGAGGAACAATCGTTACACCTCCATACGGAGGGAACGGAGAGAAAGCGTGTATTCTTTAGGTTTCAGCCAGTGCTGATGCATTTTTCAAAGTGCACATGTAGTTTCTATAAATATATACACGGAAAGAAATTTGGTTTGGGCCATCATAATAATTGTAAAATATCGAACGCTCAAACTTGTTGCAAGAATGTTCGAACTTTATGCAGCATCATGCATTAGAAATCATCCGGTATTATAAAAATAATATTTAAATAATTATTCTTGGCACATCTCGACGACAAATCAATTCCGACGTCATATTTTAATGACATAAATGAGATACAACAGCGTGTGTTAATCTGCATAAACACGTAGAAAACATGGAAAATTCAACGCGTTTTCTTGACAAATTCAATTTGTCTACGAATTTCTCACAGCTATGACAAAATCGTTTAATCCAAGGAAATATTAAGCGTCTTCTTCACCATGTCTCTCATTTTCTTTGTCTTTCTCTGCCTCGCACATCTCTCTTGTTCTCTTGTTCTTTCCTTTTTTGTGTAGAGTGACGTAGCAAACGCTGTTCGGGAAAAAGGGCCCATGACGAAGGGCGCGGAGGTACTCTTAATTAATTATTCCATGGGCGTCGCGCCGCTCAAAATTAAAATCGGTTCATTAAGCGGCGCTACGTGGAATTTTTTCCTAATCCAAGCAGACGAAGAGAGCGGTGAGGGGGGGAAAGGGCGGTGACGACAGCTACCGGTTTTCTACCTTCGTGGAGGAAGAGAGGACCACGTTGAGGAAGTTGCCCATGCCGCTGAATGGAGCAAGGGAATTCGACTCGCTCGTTCGTTCAGGCCGGCAAAGCGCCTATCTCCCCCTTTCGGTCTTAATGGCCCAACGAATGATGGCGAGGCCGCGGCGGGTTTTATCTCCGTACGCAATAAATGCCTCGTTAACGATCGCGCTCGCGAGCAATAATCGAAATTTCCGATTGGTGCGAGACGCGCGCACGCTTTTACGACGACGTCGGCGAGCGCATCGCCAACACGTTAAGATGCATAACGGAGTCGTATACGGTAACTTATTGCATTGACGATGGTGTCGTTATTTAGTGACGGCTATACAAAATTCTCGCGGAAGAGGCGAGTAAGTGTTAAGTCGCGTCGATGTTACGAGACGTATCACGCATATTTTAAGATTGCTCATTTTCATGTAAATTAGTTGAAGAGTATTAGACATGTGAGACCTTCACAATGTGCTTCAGAATTCTGCTGAAGTCTTAAAAAGAGTTTTAAAGATTCACACACATACACTTCTCTCTTTGTATTATTCTTTTTTATTAAATAAAATTAATAAAACACTATATTGAATAAATATTACAAGAGCCAAATTATTAATAGAATAAGCCTTCTTTTATTGAAAAAAATTGGTTATTTTATATTAGAATAACATTATGTAATGTTATAAATTATTACTCTTATTATAATATATCGAAAATTACATTGAAATGTATTATATCAATAAAAATGTTCAAATGATATCTTTATTATATTTACAATGCTTTTCATTTGAATTACTTCATGAAAAATTTTACGCTAGCAATGTTTCGAATGACTACGTTGATTACAATTGGCTTATAAATTGCAGTAATATAATATTTAATACGTATTCACAGAATTATGATATTGTGCGATTGTAAAATTATTTCCAGTTGGCTTTTTGCAATGATTACACGCGGAAACCGCTTGGCTGGAATAACGATTGAGAGAGAAATATGTCTATAGACTTAACTCGCACTCACATCTGTTCCAAGCGTGCCAGCGCCAGCGTTGCAATTTTGTAATAAACTTATCGGTCTGATGCGATAATTATCGCGCATCTGGCAAGGCCGATCCGCGTGATTACCGAGAGTAATCCGCGAGCGAGTCGAAGCGGATGGAAACCGAGACGGGGCACCTGTGGGCGCGGGATAACTTCTTGAACGCAGCGCGGATAATCGTACAGTCTGCGTTATCTATGGTTCGAACCTGGCGTGGGTTCCGACCGCAAATGACGGGATAAAAGGGTCCTCGGCACGACAGGATGTAATTACGGCTTTACGTAGCATTACGAAGAGGTACCGCGAGACGCCCAGGCACCGCCGCCGCGCCGTGGCGACTCTATTTAAAGTTTAAGTGGGACTTAAATTAAAATCCATCCTATAACGATTACGGTGACATCCGTACTATAAATTCCATCTTAAGCAATGATGCGCTTCTGCATTATCTTGAATTCCCTCCTTATTATAATGGAAATCATATGCTTTTCATAATAAATTTAAGAAAACATAAATAGAAATCTCCTAGATGTAGTTTCAAAAAATATTTTTCAAATTCTACGTACTTGTTTTAACGTAATATATGTTTCGAATTTTATAAAAAGAAGATATACGGAAATTGAAGTGTTCCATTCCATGAAGATATCAAAGAGAATCATGTCGATTATTCTCAATGATTTAAACGAGTACCTTTCGTTACGTTTCAAGATTTCAGAGAGGAATTCCGAGCACGTAAATGCCGCGTACTGTACCAATAAAAGGGCCTAGCATACCTGAACGTGTTAGCGAAACGCTCGAAGTGTATGAATCGACCGCTCGCTTGCGGCACTGGAATTCTTCCCGCCGCGGGATGAGAAAAAGAAGCTAAACGAAATGCGCGAAGAAGTTTCAGCATGGAGTTACTCGGTTCAGCCAGCAAGACAACTTCAATTTTAAATAACGGTTTAAATCGACTTTCATTATTACGATGTGCGCGTATATAATGTAATTCGTAACAATAATTTTAAAGCCAAAAATTGCATTAAAATAAAAATCACATTGTATAATAATAGAAAATTAGTTGTAAATATTTCTTCTGTTTACAATATTTTCTGACACCCTCGAAAATATATTTAGATTTTATTTTTTTATTAGGTATATAAAAGAAATAGAATTTATATATTTCCAAAAGATTCTAAATTTTTCTTCTAGATCAATTATAACATGATGAAAAAGCGAAGCAGTAATTTTTGTTCTCTTTTATAGGCTTACAGGTATGTTTGATTAACCGCAAATACAGGTTTGAAACATTTTTCGAAGAAATCATTCAATCTACGGTTTTGAGAGAAATGTTCATCGTGAAAAGTTTTTTACCAAAGATTGAACGAGTTATTTTAACAAAGCGATTTAACTTTGTAAACAAACGACTATATCATATCCTTTTAATTAGTAGATATTATAGGAATAATTGAAAACTCAGAAACTTGTTGATTAACTTAATCCTATTAAAGTCAAAACAAAGATTAAACTCGTGAGATAGTAAACAGTAAAAATGCTTTGTAACAAAGTTGTACTATTATATATGCAGTACAAATGAAAATGCGTTTAATTAAAATAATGGAATTTTTCTCCTAATATCATTTCGCACAACATAAGAAAATAAATACAAAAATGTTTGATGATATATATATTTTTATCTCTGTTAATATTAAATTTAATTAAAAGTCAAAATATTACGAAGAATATTACGAAGAACGAGTAATTCTAATAGGAAAAGAGCAGTTTCTAATAAAAATATCTACGAAAGAAGATTAGTTTCTTTTACATTTATCTATTTTACGATGTTTTTCTCGCGAGTTTTAGACAAACATCTGCTTACAGATTGAGATGCAACGACTTAAAATAGAAAAAAATGTTTTCTACAAGAAACTTATTAGAAAACATGGCTATTATAGTAAATGTCAAACAGTATATTACAAATTTTAGTGCGTGTTTAAAATAAAAGAGAATATAACATACTAACTCGCCTTGATAAAAACCAGACCAGGTATCTTATTCGTATTTCAGTGTTCAACATTATTTTTTCTTGTCGAGACGAGAGATTATCACTTGAGAACAAGCTTGCTGTTTCCTCTCCGAATAAAATTCGGAAATGGTGCATCTCTAAAATAAAGTTTCCGAGAACAAGTTTTACACATTCCGGAATTGAGAAACGAACGATACATGCGCGATAGGAAAAAGGTCAAAAGGTTCTATGAGTTTGAATTATAGTACCGCAGAATAAAAAAAAAAATAAGTTGGTATTCTAATACCAATATCGTTTCAAGAAGAATTTATAAGTTGTTTTTTTTTAAATATTTATCTTCTTTTTGAAAACAATCATATAAAAATCACGTATTTTAAAGAAAGAACAAATTTTTAGGAATTGTTAATTATTTTTGAATAAAACTATTTTAATTCTACTCAATTTCCTTATTAATTTAATTATTTAATATAAATTTCTACTTTTTTAAATTTTATCATTTTTTATAAAAATAATATCGTTAACTTAAACATGATCGATAATAAATATTTTTAATATAAATATCAGGAAAATTACTATATCAATATACATTTTTTAAAGAAAGAATTTAATAATTTCAAAGAAAGAGGGTATGATTATCATTTAATTTGAACGAAGAATAAAGTGCTTCTAAATTTTATTTAATCACAGATATTCCACAAAGAGAGATCTAATTTACTTGAAATAGATTTACGAAGGTAGAGTTTCACTGTTTGCTTTAGTAACACTTTATTTTTCTCCAGGAATATATTGATTTATGAGAAGCGCTATAAAAAGGAGCTACAACTTGACTATTATAAATCGTGGGATTCAGTCAAAGCTAATTAATATCGACGTAGATCTGAAAACACTAATTCGCTCTTAAATGCCAGCGGTAAACGCTGCAGGACTCACCGATACTACTTCGATTAATCGTTAATTACGGCGATCATCTTCACGAAAACGAATCGAGATTCTGACATGGCTACGACTTAATAACAGGAACCGATCGTAGAATTTCAGACGGTGGCTGACGGTGGTTATTAACTATCGAGAGGTTATCCGATCGACCCGATGCATAGCGGCTAACTTGGATTCAACAACATTCTTATCCATCGATCAAATTCTGCGCTTCGCGCAAACCAAGTTCCCATAAATCACTAGCTGAGATTTTCACTTAGATTTGCAATGAGAGCATTACGAAAACGTTATCGATCTTGAGCTTAATAAATTTGCATACAGCTTTTATATATTTAAAAAGTATTATAACAATGTCTGTCAGTGATTAACTAATTTAATTATAATTGACCGAAAAGCGATTATTCTGTGAAATGTTAGAAAGAAAGGCGACATTTCATAAATATAGAGATTATGTATGATAAATATTTTATGTTCTAGTAATCCTAAAAAGGTCGCGTGCTTTTCAAATTTAAAAATATATTTAAAAAACAACAATTGTGTGATATTAAAGGCGATAAGAGTAAAAAAAATAATAAACATTCGAAAACTAAATTATAATAAACATTAATAAATACTAAATAATTTAATAGAACCAAAAATATACATATTACATGTTTCGGCTTTAAGTTTAAGCTCTCTTCAGATATAATACAAAAAAGTGTACGCAATAAAAATACTAATAATAATCGCAAGATACAATGAAACGCAAATAATTTCGTTAAATTCTTAATGTTTGATGAATTATGTTCGTCAATAATTTTATAAAATAGAAAAACTATAGACAATTTGTAAAATAAAATGTCACAGTCCCCCGTTGCATGATGTGAAAGATGTAGCAAATAACAACGAAATCCACCAAAGAATATAAAAATTTAATTATTATACAGCGTAAGATAAAGAAATATATAGAAAGCCGAAAACATATCTAACTGATAACAGAACAATAATTAAATATATATATATATATATATATTAGATTTTTTCCATTAAATTATTCTACTTTATTTCCGGTAAAGAGACGAAGATTCTGATAACAAATATACTGAAGAGTACACAAGACTAGAAACTGAATTATGATAGAGAGAAACGAGCATCCTCTCCTGATGATTTGTCCGGAAGCAATATCTCGTTCGTATCTTGCGTTTCAATCAGTGTCAGTTTATTTAACGCGAAATTGCAACAACAAGAACTTATTTCGAGTGGATTTCTTTAACTTGCTTTTCTCTAAGTTTATCAATTCCTTTTATAACTTTATAAAGACCTTAGTACGTTGTAATATCTTAATATCGATAATAAATATTAAATAGTGATCATTTCTCAATTCCGTGTCTATCTATGTGTCTCTTATGTATTTAATTATTTCATATTTATTATTTCATTCACAATTATTATATCCTGTTAGATATCAAAGGAACAATGGTAATCCAATCCTTTGAATTAAATAATAACATTTTGAGTTAAATCGATTCTTTTCTGTTGTTAATTTCAATTAAAGTGAACAATATAGTGAACTATATTAACGTATATACTTAATAAATAATAAACAAATTGAGTCAAATTTAATATACTTTCTTAAATTGAATTGTTTAACTCTATTGTTTTAGTTAAATTAACAATATATATATTGAGTAGAAGCAATGGCTATAGAAATAATTAAAAACAACTCAAATTATTGTTTAAAATTATCAATTTAAATGTATAATTATATTTTTAATTTGAATTTTTTTATGGTGTGTTCATTTTTATTCATTAGATATAATTCGTGTTAATTATACGCTTGCTATTTTAAATTGAAGCAGATCCTATTTTTCACACCGCCGCCGGTCAATTGATTAAAGCGTAGCGCCAATTTGTAAGAGGATATAAATTATGACAGCAGAGTTAAGCTGTACACAGCGTCAGCATTCGAGAAAGAAAACGAAGGAGGACAAAGCACGCGCCGAGATAGCAGGGAGAAAAAAGTCACGGTAATGAGTGTCATCGCGAGAGAAAAATAAGGCACGCTCCTCCTGGTTTAACACACGGGATTATTGGGTCGAGAGAATCCACGAGTACGCGGAGACGGATCAAACCGCGAGCCTCCCCCATTGATTCCACCCCTGGTATTCAGCGTTCCCCTCGCGCTTTCAATTATTCTGTTATGTTTTCAAGCTGTCGCGAAGAACACGGGTGGCGTGTTCGAGTGGAGGAAAGTTACGGCACGATGCTAACCGGAGAAGCTCCCCCGAGCTTCTCAAAAATTCAATAGACAAACGATCGATGCATGGGGTGAAACCGTCGGGACAATAATACCAACGTTGATAAATTCTTTTCAATTACAGTTATCAGAACTGGCTGACTTTTATGAAGACATAGTTTAGCATATAAACGTATAAGACAATCGGGAAAACTTAGAATTTTAATTCTTTAATGAAAATTTAGAAATTAGTTGAAAATATCAAGCTTGAAACGCTAAGTAAATATTATAGGAAAAGATTTTAACATCAGCTGATACTGAAGATCAAGAATTCTCGGAATACCCTTATAATCATGTTATTGCTATCCTTAAACGTAATTATATGTACTTTCAAGAGAATATTCTTCATGTAATTTATTACTCACAGTCAATAAGAGATTTCTTTTTTTTTTGTCTATAAACTGATTTTAGAAAGAAGTTGGAAAGAGAAGTTATGCATTCAAGCTGGAAGCATTTAATCTGCGTAATAAAATAGAGTCCATATTCTTGTCTTAAAACTTAAAAAAAAATGTTTATTTTTGTTTGCAATTCAAAATTCTAGTTCTTACAAACGTTATTTGTCGTGTAAAATCAATAAATTTTCGTACAATTACGGTAGTGTGAACTTTAACGTTTATTAAATTTTATCACTTGTTATTTTAATATATTGATGTTATTTTAATACATTAATGGATTAACGGATGGTTAGTTGCATTTCCATCTGTATTTTTTGTACCAAAATAATACAGAAATTTATTCTCTTTTTCAATCGAAATTCATCAAATTCTATTAACAGAGAAAATTTAACAAGCCACAAAAGTGTTTATATACATAAAAATAGAGCTTAAAGTTTAAATAATAGAGTTTGTGCAAATAGAGTAACTTAGCTCAAATGATATATGTCTTATACTAAAAAAATAGATAAGCATATAACTTTACTCTTTAATTACTTTACTTTGTTATAGATTTGAATTATAATAAATTATTTCACTTATGTGCAAAGTTGGATACATTTTATTTTCCAGATTAAAGTTTTCTTATGAATATGATTCAACAATATTGTTACAAAAATTCTATGTAAAAGTTGAAGTTTCAAATTTTTCGAATTATAGGCTAGAACGAATTTACTCGTATTGTCGGGTTGAGTTAGCAATGCTATGCGAGGTAGATCGAGAACGACGAGAGAAGTCGAGGACCGTTGTCCGATAACGAAGACGACCCCCTCGAGACATTTTCCTTCCTCCAGCCGGATGAATAAACTCGAGACTAATTACCGTGATAAGTACAGAAGAAGCCCCGGCACGCTCCATCGTGCGTTCCACAATGAAGCTCCGTAATATTAACGAGTGCACGCCATGCTCGATGCTTCAATCGGAGAAATGCCTGAAATATCTACTCTCGCAGTTAACGGCGAAATAATATATATTCTTGTTGCACTTGTACGTCGGTCGCAACGTTTATTACTCTGCAGCAATGCGTAATTAAAGTAGAATAGATGGCATTTAAGCAATGTCGACTCTAGCGAGATAAATATAATGATAAAGAAACGCTGTGATTTATAGCCGAGCAATCGTTGTATGTTAATACAACATACGTTGTATGAACATGTTTATTTATCATAGATTCTTCACTTCTTTAAGCAATCATTAATAATTGCATAAGCAAACCTATGTACCAATATACTGTGAAACTGAGTTTCTATTTGCACGAAAAGAGATTTATTGAAACCAATCACTTCAAAGAATAAATAAACGATACTTGTGTCTCTCAAAAATTTATAGACAAATTTTTAGAAATGTAAATTTTTATTTCAGTTTATTAAAGTTCTTTTACTGTAGTAACCTAATATATATCTCATCGCTAGTGTACATTTCGTGAATAAAAAAGATGTGAAATAAAAACATGTGTTACTTTTACTATAAAAGCAAATTCTATTATATATATTCTACATAAGCTACACGCATTTTAAATCAAATTATCTCAAATATATTCTCTACACTTCGCATAGAGAGTCATGTAAATGCAAATTTAAGATTGTAGACTATATTATCTTTGTAACAATATTTTCTCGATATGCCCGAAAATATGACGCATGAATAAGGTAAACTACTGACCTCCTTCGCATCTCTGCTTTAAGGAGAAGGTGAAAATGTATATTTTAACGTTATTACTTCCACACGCAACGCAAATTAAATGATAATGAAGGAAATACCCCTCCTTTTTCTCTTTCAGCAAAATAATTGCGGCCACCGCATTGAACTTCAATCGCAATTATGGCGTTTTAATGAACAATAATATCAGCATTAACGGCGCGACTAAAAAGGATGAAAAGAAAAGAAATCTTGCGCGTGTGCGAACGAAATAGGAAAGAATTAAAGGAAATGGTAGTCGTAAAATAATAGCGCGTCTCGGTTGTCGCTCGCTGACTGAAATTGCCGTGTTACCTGTTTCAGTGTGCAACTGCAACCTCCACGCGAGAAAGTGCAGATTCAACATGGAGCTGTACAAGCTGTCGGGTCGTGTCAGCGGAGGCGTTTGTCTGCAGTGCCGGCATTTTACGGCAGGAAGGCACTGTCATTACTGCCGCGAAGGTTACTACAGAGACCCGGCGAGACCGATCACGCATCGCAAGGCTTGCAAACGTAAGTGTCCCCGCGGCCCGGCAATTACATGTAAATCCAACAAAGACACCTCAGCGACGCGCGCGGGACAATTACGCTCGCGTCGAGTAACCCCATGCGGTTATCCGTGGCACAGTTAATTACGGAAGTGCCCATGGTGAACTTGCTATCGTCTCGCGCGCGAGATTAGTAAGCGCCGATAATGGCGTGTAGGATTTCTAATTCTTCACGCGTCTCAATGTACGCGCGATAGAGCGCTAATAATGTGAAGCCGAGCCTAATTAGACGATCCTGCGGATCATACAGCTTTCTCTATCGCGCGTAACGATTCGCTTTCGAAATCACGATTCTGCGAGGAAGATAATCGAAAATAATCAAGTATTTTTCGCGAGAAGAAAAGTGCAGATGAGAATTCTACAAGGCTGACATATTTTATAATAAGAGTTTCGACACTCGGATATATACATCATACACAAGTATTATTTTTACGTGCGCGTTATTTACAGTTTCATTTTTTAACCGAGAATTTTTCCCAAACAGTGCACAGAAAGCACAGTTTTACCGAAATATTAAAAAATTTAACTAGACATAAATTCGAAAATAACTTCGTTGGATTATCAAAAAAATTATACAGGATAAAAACTGCAGGTTACTATTATAAAATGTAAAAATTTTTTGGACCATTACTCATCACGCTTGAATTTCCTACATATTATATAACTGTTTTGATAGTCCAACAAAATTATTTCTAGATCTGTATATATTAAATGTTTTAATATTTTACCAAAATCATTCTTTCCGCGTGATTACGCGTACGTTCCCGTTTATTTTCAACACTCACCGCCGTATTCAAAGACGCGTTATGTGAATCTGATCGGAACACTTATTGTGAATAAACGACTGATCGAAGCGGTGAAGGGAGCAGACTAAGAAAACGACACGACGACTTCTCCAATCGAGTCAGCGCATCTTCCCAAGCCGCGCGACGCTGCGCTGCCAAGAAAGCCTTGGACGCTATTACCATTCGTCTCAGTCCCTCCGTGGTACTGTTACAAAGTGGTTACCAGCTGAGCAACCCCCTAATCTCGGTGCATTCAATTTATGTACGTTTGTCTAGGCTCATAGACCGCCGCGGGGATAACGATCTCCCGGTGTGAGAAAGCGCGCGTCGATGCATCGTAAATGCATCGGCGCGCGGTCTACGTGAGCCGAGCGTCTGCACAGTGCATCCCATATCGTTCGTAACTGTACGGCGGAGCTGTTGTCCGACGTCGATTTACCGTATAAGGATATCAGGCTCATTGTACTGCGATAAATTAGGAATTCATTCGAAATACGAATACAAAAGTATCGGATCTTGAAAAGGTGAAACAAATCTGCAAGTTTCACAAAATACTCCTCTTCATTTTCATTCAACTTTATGTTAAAATGCATTTGTTATCATGATTTCTCTTTTGATGCAACTTCCACACAGCAGTAGATATTAGGCTTTTTATTTCTGCTAAAGAGAGAACTCTTTCTTGTTTCTACCAAATATCAAGCATGTACCTACTTTCACTTCAAGTACCAAAAATGTATAGTAGTTCAGCTATAAAAAAACAGACCTTTTAAGACTTTCTAGAAAGGGATGCAGATTGCATATTCACGTATCGTATCAACATTATGTATCGGTGTAAACCATGGACATAGGAATATAGGGACCGAGCATAAACTTGTAAGACAGGCGAGGGGAGTGGACCCGAAATGCGGAGGGGACGACTGTGCCTAAACAACACATACACACAACCAAACACAATTACACACACACCATCACACATTTGCCCCACACGTACAGTAACGGCCAATCAGATTTAGGCACACTTTACCTCGTCGCAACGTCCCGCAGTGGGCCCCTCCCCCCCCCCCCCGCATCTTTAAGCTCCGTCCCTATATTTCTATATCCATGGTATAAACGGGAAGTATTGCAGCATTGCGTATCAATATAATTATAATGATATGCGAATGCATGTTATTGGATTGATACAAAACGACGATACGCGAATACGCAACAAATCTGTATCGGCCTTTATGTGAATCACTCATTGTATTATTTGAGCGTATAAGTATTTAATAATGCTTTTTACAACCACGAGGATTTTCGCGAGATTCTGCCGTAGGTACTCGCACTTGACAGACGGGTTTCGCGCGATTAACTATGTATGTCACTGAACAACACGCACATATCCTCAAACAAGGACTGCATGTCGTGTTGAATTGCTAGGTTAATTAACTTTTTACAGTCTAGAACATTTTTAATGTTATATGACATTCATGCTCGTTGCGAAGACCAGTTATAAAAGAGACATGAATAAACGTATAATAAAAATTTTACTCGAAAGACATGTCATTCAAAAGCGTCAGATATAATCCCACTTATCCCATAGTAAACACTATGAAATATTTTGTAACGTCTCCGAGTTATGAACGAAAGATAAACAGAAAGAAAATTTAAAAAAAAAATCATACCTATCTATTATAATGTGATACGTTTCATCAACTTCTCAACACTTTTTACTAAAATATACTTAAGATTTGAATGTATTTCGAGATGTCATTATGTAAAACTATCAATCTATCAAGAAATAAGAGTAATATAACAGAAATGTGAAAAATTTGTTTGATAAATTTATATGACAGCAGTATATGAGGCGCTTACCGCAAAAGTGCTTAACTACTAAACTTCAGTTCCCTATTTTAAAGTGCTAATAGTATCATAAATTATTAACTTATGAAATAAATTATTAACAGTTAGAACCACTTCTGCGCGGTAAGCACCTTGTATAATGTCTAAAATTTATAAGCAAGCATAATATGATTAACGGGCTTAGCTGCCAAAATATTAACTGCCGAGTTAGCGATTCATAGAGACAACGATATGGCGCACAAACGGTCGACCTCGTGCTCTCGCGGGGCTTCTGGTTCCAATATATAAAACACAAGCGCTCTCGCTGCCGAGATAACGAACAGTATTCTGTATTCTCGTTAGCAATCATGGCAGCCGTTAAGATAACAAGGAGACACAACATTCACCGCGGGCGCACACCGAGCGTGAAAAGAAGATTTAAGATCGTCTTAGGACGGCATAAGTTTCATAAATTAATCCCCAGGATGAGGGCATTCCATCGGTGTTGGATCGCGTGGAACGACGGGAGAGTATAATTTCATTTTAATACATAATTTAAGTTTGAGCTTTAACCGCGCGCGCGCTCGAAATTTGAGAGATTGCCCGCCCTCCTCCCACTCCATAACGATGATAAATTTAGGAATTAGTTGGGTGACAGGATGGTCCGATTTCGCTCCGTTGGGTATAACGAGTAAGTGTATAACAAAGTTGTAGGAGACTCCATTTCAATACAGTTCACCTACGTATATTTTACAAAATCATAACAACGTGTTATATGGTACAAAATAAATTTCAATCATTATAGAAAATTAAATCCTATAGTGTCTGTTTAATCAAGGATCCTATTTTTTCAGAACAAATTAAAAAAGAAATATATTATAATTCGAGTTTCATGATAATGAAATTATGATCTTATAATTTCGAGGTTTTATCTTTGACTAGTGTATAATTTAAGATCCCTGATATATCAGGAGCTTTTTCAGAAAACTAGCTATATCTAATTTCTAGTTTTCAAGATAGAGACAGAGTGAAATTACAACGTTATTACACGGTGATTAATACGGCGCGGGAAGATAAGATCTTTCTAAGAGAAAAGCGATTCTGATTGAATAATTAGCCACGCCCACTGGATTAATTTCAATTTAACATCGTGTTAAGTAGCACGAGTGGTCATATTTGCATATCATACCACCTGCCGACTTATTTAGATAGCAATAGCTCAATATTATCATCCTCGACGAAAACTATCCTTGCGACATTAAGTAATTAAGAATAGTTAACGCATGCTAATTAAGATCGCTTGCAGGAAGAGAGCTCGCATGCACGAACGAGATAATATATTCCAAAGTACACATTATTTGCAGTATAATGAACGTAAAGCTTATCAGTACTGTATTAATGCAATTGAATAACCTCGAGAAGCTCTACTGCCACAGATGTTCACAGAATTCCATGCAATTCGAAATTCTATTCACGTCGAAAATAGAGAGCAATAATCTCCGTTGAGCGCGCTGCACTCAGCGCGTTGCTGAAAGCATCAACGATAACGACGACCACGATAACGACGCGATGACGCAGTTCATTTTATAAGATATGCCTTATAAGATATCCGTTTGTGCTTCTCTCTCGGCCACTATCCTCCATTATTACAAGTCCGAACGCGCGGCGAGAATGCAGATTTCTGCAATTTCTCATCCCGCCACGTCCTTGCAACGTTCCGTCGTTGCGCCGAACGTACACTTCCTCCATGACATGCACCAACGTTTTCACGGTTAGTGAACTCCAGATTGGTCCTGCCGTACGACCCCTCTCATCTCCCCATCGTGCTTACTCACGACAAACCACCCCCTCAATCTCGCGCTCGACATTTCCGCGGGAAAATACGACCCCCGATGTCGACTGTGACGTACCGTCAGGTCAGAACAGCGTTGCTCATTTCGAGATTTTCACGGTGACGAATGAGAGTTCCTCTTGACTCTCTCTCTCTCTCTCTGTATCTCGTTTTCACTCCTTTTTCGCTTTACTTGTCTGCAGTGACTACTACTTACTCCAACCGTATAAAGCTCCTTTGCTTTGACTGGTCCCGAGGGATAAAGTCAGCATTTTGCTAAAAGCTTTACACGTGACGTGACAAGTCCATCATTCGTTGAGAAATTCTACATACTCTTTGTGTCAACGTATACGTTACGGATAATACGATTTTGTAAACTTAATAACACATTCACATATTTTAATAAATCTACTTGGATTTTTTTCAGTATTTACAGATTTTAATATTTAGCTTCAGTTTTTGTTAGTTTATTTAATTCCATTTTCTTTGTTAACTTATTTTTATTATACATGAAATAATGTACCAATCAAATCATCAAACACATGAAGCGTATTTCTAAAAATATTATATATTTTTATAACATTGTGACTCAAACAATATTGACAATTATATAATTTCTAATATTTCTTCCGACGCGAATTAAATAATAAATATTACGGTCAAATACAATCTCCAACAATTTCTATTCTACTTTAATGACACGCAGCCCTATATTTCTCTCTGTTTCATTTACTCTAATATAATTTCTCCTTTTTTAATCCCGTCGAGAATCACATCATAGAAATTTATTTCTTCGTAAAGAGCTCATGTGACTGCCAGTAACGTAATATAGACTTGGTATTGAAGAATCAATAATTATTTTGTCCTCGGTTTTACGTATAGTAACTTTATAAGAAGGAATACTTTATAAGAATACTGATGATTAGTGCGTGATAAAAAAAATTATTTTTGTATATATCATAAAGAATCAAATGGAATCATAGAATTATCATAAATAATTATAGAATTATTATAGTTATTAATATTGCTGTTTCTCAATAACTACGTCAATTGCCTGCTAAAAAGAAAATATATAGTAAAATGAAACTCTTGCGGGATATATATATGAAAAGCAACACATCGCATTGACATTAGAAATGTCCGATGCGTCGTAATTTCATGGTTCACTAACGATCATACTATTACAACGACCCAACGTTCATTCAAACCGTGCGAACGCGAGTCGAGAATAATCACGGACAATTATTTCTCCCAGAGGATACATATCGTGAAACGTCATTTTTATATACGCGGCCCTTGGCGCAGTCACGTCGTTTTATATGACGCAGAATAACTGTCTCTATCTTAGGTCTCATAAAAATAAGCACTCTCAATGACGATATTCAATCGAGCAACCATGACCTTTCGTTCTATATTCATTGCTTTCATTTCGTCAATACTGTATTATATATGGCACTCCTATTTTTATAATTGTCTTAACATTGTTTTACATGAATATTTTCAGAAGCTAATTATTTATATATAAATTGAATGATGATATCAATAGACTCGTAAGATTTAAAATCATAGAAAGTGAAAATGCCTAATCGAGTCTTGGAACAGGATTTAATTATTTATGTAATTATAAAACATTTATAACAAACTGTTATTCCAAACTACAACATATTCTGACAGAAATGATGAATCCCCAGTTCTATATTAAGTTCAATAACTGCCAATTTATTCCATGCGAGAAAACGTCCTAATGAGAACAGTCCCTGCATAATATATCTCACGACAATAATTTTTATAGCCGTACACACATGGCCGGCCAATGTCGTTGCATACGCAGTGGTCGGTATATATTAGAAACTCCCCCTGTTTGTACAATACGCGTGACCATGCCGGAACGATACGCGTTTCAACTGTATCCATCCCCGGCACCCAAAGGCTTACCCCATGTTTATTCTAACCCCGGTGGCACCCTCGGGCAAGGGTTGCTTCTCAAACAGAATCGGTCACCGAGACGCTCATCGCGCTCCCACCCTCCCGGTGCACCCTTCTGGTTCTTCCACTCTGTCAAGACTTCGATCTGTACGACGCGCAAAGCGAAATTTCACGCAGTATTAAATTAACGCGCGACGCTACTACGAATTCCTAACGTGACTGAGTTTCGGCATGTGCTCGGTGTAGGCAGATCGTTTGCGATCGAGGGAGAAATTTGGACCGTCGAAAGTAATTCGCGTTTATTTCGCATCGGCGCATTCGCTTATTGTCGGAGAATTTTGATACGAAAACGGCAAATTCTGAACAAGCAAATCAACATATGGGATAGAAAGGATTAGAATAAAATTAATATGTTATAAAAATTAATACAATATTAATAATAATTATTGTGCTTTCTCATTAAATAAAATGATTGAAAAGTGCTATACAAATAAAATATTTTTCTCTATCTTTTACTTTTACGCGTATTGAAAAAAATTAATTATTTTTTTCAATTTGAATAATATTTAACTCGAGAAAATATAGCGAGATCAAATATGTAAATAGAATAAATACCAAATAAAATATTTAAAAAGAGGAAAATAAAAAAATAAGCTAAACAGTAACAATTTTTTCTATTGTTCTTTTATAAACGTTAATTAATTTTTGTTTTGAATAAATATATATTGTAAATATCTATTGTTCATTTCATTAAATAAATATCTTGTTTGAATGTTATTTTTCAAAAAATACAAACACCATCAAAAAAAATTAATTTTTTTTCTTTTATATACATATATGTAAACAGACTCGAAAATTTAATTAGTTGTAATATACTTTTTTGATACCACCAAAGTCATTCACACGAATAACTTATTAATGTATTATATCTTTATGGTGTTTATATTTTTTCTAAATTGGATTTCTAAAAATTTTATTTATATCTGCAGAATATTTAATAATAAACTTATATTATTTAGAAATTTGTTTAATAAATTTTAAACAATTGAAGCATTTTATAATCAATATAAGGCACTACATTTTTGATAAAATAATTTTTATAAACTCTATTTTATGAATTCTGTATGTGTACAAGAAACACATTCTCACATAATAAATTAAATAAACCAAATATTTATACATATTCTAGAGTTAAATATTGATCTAATCTGTTCTATCCCATCCATTTAAAGATACTATAAGATATTTATTTTCGGTATGTTAAGTTAGCACCCCAACTATAGTACTCAGGAGTTCTGATTAGAGTTCCCACTTCCTTTTAACGAGACGAAGAGTTCTCTATAGTTAATAACAAGAGTTCCGCTCAATAACCATTTTTTTTACATTTTTTAAAAATGGGGTGCTAACTTTTTATCGAATTTCGAGGTGGAATAGTTCTGAGCGGCTTAATAGCTTCAATTTGCGATTGCCTAGAGTTCCTGATATGTAAAAAAAATTTTCGAATATTAAAAAAAAAATTTAAAATTTTTGAAAAATTAATTTTTAGATACAATAGTTCTGATGATAATTTCTGCTTCTTTTTGACGATACGAAGAGTTCTCTATGATTTTTAATGACATATGCGCTTAATAATCATTTTTTAATAATTTTTTAAAAATGGGGTGCTAACTTTTTAACGAAATTCAAGGTCGCATAGTTCTGATGAGCTTAACAGAAGTATTTTGTGAATACCTAGAGTTCTTGATACATAAAAAACATTTTTGAAGAATAATAAAGTTTAAAAAAAATAGTAGAAATCTTTGAAAATTTTTTTGAGAGTACCGAGTAGTTCTGAGTAGCGTTTCTTATAGTACTCGACGAGTTCTATCGAAAACTGTAAGGTGAAAAAGCGATTGGACCAACGGTTTGCAAGATACAGCGACATTTGTCAGAAGATCAACAATTTTTAGAGTATATCTCGGAAATCGTTGGTCCAATCGCTTTGAACCCTGATACTTTTCGACACAACTCGTCGAGGACCGTCCAGAACTCCGATCAGAACTACTCGGTACTCCTAAAAAATTTTTGATCAAAAATTTTTTTCCAAGTCCCACGTCGGAAAATTTTCTGGGAGTACCGAGTAGTTCTGTTCGGAGTTCTGGACAGTTCTCGGCGAGTTCTGTCGAAAAGTATCAGGGCTCAAAGCGATTGGAACAATAGTTTCCGAGATATACTCTAAAAATTGTTGATCTTCTGACAAATGTCGCTGTATCTTGCAAACCGTTGGTCCAATCACTTTTTCACCTTACAGTTTTCGATAGAACTCGTCGAGTACTATAAGAAACGGTATTCAGACTCGGTACTCTCAAAAAAATTTTCAAAGGTTTCCACTATTTTTTTAAACTTTATTATATTTCATAAATGTTTTTTATGTATCAAGAACTCTAGGTATTCACAAAATACTTCTGTTAAGCTGATCAGAACTATGCGACCTTGAATTTCGTTAAAAAGTTAGCACCCCATTTTTTAAAAATTATTAAAAAATGATTATTAAGCGCATATGTCATTAAAAATCATAGAGAACTCTTCGTATCGTCAAAAAGAAGCAGAAATTATCATCAGAACTATTGTATCTAAAAATTAATTTTTCAAAAATTTTTAATTTTTTTTTATTATTCGAAAATTTTTTTTACATATCAGGAACTCTAGGCAATCGCAAATTGAAGCTATTAAGCCGCTCAGAACTATTCCACCTCGAAATTCGATAAAAAGTTAGCACCCCATTTTTAAAAAATGTAAAAAAAATGTTTATAGAGCGGAACTCTTGTTATTAACTATAGGGAACTCTTCGTCTCGTCAAAAGGAAGTAGGAACTCTAATCAGAACTCCTGAGTACTATAGGTGGGGTGCTAACTTAACATACCCATTTATTTTTGTAGATGAGATATATTTATCTATGTACGTCACATTGTTATGTTATTAACTTGCATATCTATGTATATCTTATGCTCGTTATCTACTACCGTAGAACCTCTCATAGATCTATTACCTCTATTAAAATAAAGTCTAATTTGTCACTCACCGATACGATGTGTAACAGCGGAGATGATGTACACGCGATCTGTAAAATAAAAATACATTCAATTTGGTACATAATTCAAAACAATTCATTTTTAAAAAATAATTATTGTGCATACGAAATGATTAATTTCACAAATAATAAATAATAAACAAATAATAAAAAATTACCCTATGCTTGTTCCGCCATAGCCCGATGCTTCCTAAGCCTCCTCCTCCTCTCAAATTTCTCGCGTTCACAATACCTGCAAATACATACATGATTAATTATGATCGATATGATATTGTTGATGTCATTTAAATATGATAATTGCATAACATTTGTTCTAAACGGATAACACACGTGACATACCTATATATAATAATTATTTTAATAGATTGCTCTAAACACATCAATTGTTATAGCAGTTTGTTAATCGCGCAAATTCATAAACATTAATTGTAATTTGTAAGAGTGAATGCGTTTTCTCTTTTTATTGTGATAACAAAGAATAATAACATGTATAGAGTGATTTGCGACGCTACCTCTCTCTTCTCTTACCAATCGTAGCATTGTGACCTTATGTAAACGGATGTTGTACACCGCAAAAACCTACGCCAAAGCCCATCTACCACCAACCGATTTGTTATTATCCTTTAATCGGTGCTCTTCACAAAATATACATATTTTTTAAATATTTCTCACATTTCAATGTAATTTGAATATCTATTGTACAGTTCATTGTTACGGCATATTAAATCTGACATTTGTTCGGAAAATAAAATTTTTACCTTTATTTGAATGGGAAAAGTATTATGGGGAAAAAAATTAATTTATTATTTGCTGCTACATATTTTTGCTTCATTATTGATCTTTTTCAAAATATTATGTTGAGTAGAGAAAAATTGTATGGTTTTCATACATTAATATTACTACATTTTGAAGGAATAAAATTAAATCAATATAAAAATAGCAATGCAATAAAAGTTGAAAAAAAGTGATAATAAATTAATTTCTATATTCTGACACAAAATACAAATACAACTTTTTTTTAACTTAGGTTGATATGTTATGTATTTATTAATCCTTAAATGGAGCATTAATGGAGATTTAAATTTTTAATTAAAAGAGTATTATTCCGATAGTAATGTTAAAAATTCGACAATATTAACTATTTGCTATAACATATCATCTGCACATGGGTCGAACAATAAAATCAGATGAGTAATAAAATTCTATATAATACCTAATATGATTAAAGCTATGAAAATCGATAACAGTCAATAGATATATTTTACAAACATAAACTTTTTGATGTTTTGTAATGTTTATATTGATAAAAAAACTATCAAATATAGTATGAAAAACATTTACACAAATATATACCAAATTGATGAATCCGCTGCATTTTATTGCAGCACAAATATTCCTAAAACTGGCCTTACTCGCTATATTTATTAAGTAATCTGCTCGATTACGATTTTTATCTCAATCTAATAAATTCGAAGTCGCAGCGCGACATTGAGAAATAATTACTAGTCGCAAGCGATTTATCCAGCGTAGTCACGGCGTAACGAGATCGATTTACAATCCTAGCGATGAGATATTCACGGCGTACGTGTTAATCCGGCCATGAAACACCGAGTTATCAGCGATATCCATCTTAAAACTTAATCAATATTATTCCACCGCAATAAACCAGTCTCGCGCTTCGCTTGTCGGACTCAAAAGCAGCATCAACCTAAGCTAAAGCAGACATTGACGAGTCGTCGTCGTCGTTGTCGTCGTCGTCGTCGTCGTCGTCGTCATCGACTTCGCACTCGAGATATCGTGTCGTCGATCGCAGAAGGGAAGTGTCGCGCTCGCGCTTCGCCAGTTCATTATATCGCATTAATCGAGTGTCGTGGAATTGAATTTCTCGAGATACCTTCGTATCGTTTCATAAGTACTTCCTTTAATATGCACTGACAGCGATATGAAGATTTTAAATACATCAGCATCGCAGGTGAAACTCACTGACATGCCTTGCAACTTATTTTTAACGTATAAAATTTATATCTATTAGAACGTTGAAAATATTGTAATTTCTTCGCGAATATTTAAAGTCAATTTTTTTTTTAAAACAAAATTTTATATGAAAAAATGTTATTCTGTTATTTTTTACTTACTTTTTCATGTAGAATCACTTCCTTCCCCAATCATACCCATGCACCATCAGTTCGTTGTTAAAATTTTTTGTTTAATTAAAATGTTATATCAGAATAGAAATATTTAAATATTAATTATTGCGTTTATCTGTTACTTAAAATAAAAAGGTCTCTCGTTGTAATTTCATAAATATTTAAAATATTATTTAAAAATGAAAAAATATATAAATGTTTTAATTTTTGTAATATATACTTTATTTGTCTTCATTATTTACTAAGGTTGAAAAATATCTATGTGATCGTTCTAAGAATTTGTGAAATGGGCATTTGTCCGAACCGCAAAAGATGCTTGAACCCAATTCCGAAGTGTAAAGCTTTCCTCGCGTACTCGACACACGTTAGCATATTCATTACTCGCCACTTAACCGAGACTTAAACCTCCCGGAGCTTGCAGTGGGATCAGCACTATTAGTGTCTCTCCTTTCTCCTTCCCTTTTTCTTTGTGTCTTGCTCGGTCTTCCTTACACCATCGACTCTTTCGTCGCCTCGGAATACTTCCTCGGAATACGTCTCTCTTACGGTCTTTGTGGTGTTTGCTTTGTCTAATCACGAGTGGACTTGTAAGCCAGTCTCTTCGCGAGAAGGCGGAAGTCGGCGGATTTGCTGATGAACTTACAGAAACGTGCTTCATAAGTTTCATCTTTTCAACCTTCTCTGTTGTTTTCCTATTCAATTATATTCCTTACGTTCGAAAAATATTCACTTTAGAGAGAAATAACCGTTATTTTAGACAGAAATAACCAATTTAATAAAAAAAACGATATGTCGAAAGATATATTGTTTAGTCGATTTCTTCTTTTAATCGCAGAATTATTAACTAAATTAAGAATGAATATTGTATTAAAAAATGTTTTTCTTTTAAATTAAAAAGTTCATATGATTCTCTTATCCGCACATGGGGTCGAGCTAACTAGTTTCTCGAAGTTAAACACGCAACAGCAGTTACTGTAGCGGAAGAATGTAGAGCGATGCAATTTAGTTATAATCTAGTTTCGGACTAAGTCATAAGTTTGTTAGCAAATTATAATGCGGTTGATGGCTAGCAGCGCTTATCTACCATATGAACATAAGACTTCATACAGACAATTTAATTTTCACGATGGATAAAAAAGGTTTTAATTCGTCAAACAAAATTTAACAGCATCGCTGAGTTAAAATTTTATAAAAAATTTATCGCAATAAAATTTTATAATATTGCACAATTCAATTTTAGAAAGCTGCCGAAAATCTTTCATATCTCTCTCTCTACACAAAAAGATAACTGCTTTGCTGAAGTAATTATGTAGAATAATTTTATTGGATCATTAAAATAATTATGTAGAACTTATGTTTAAGCGTTGATGATAATACTGCAAACAATTTTAATATTTTAACAAGTTTAAGTAATCTACGTAATTATATTTTGACGAGCTAAATAAAATTATTTTCAAATCTATCTCTATATAGCTAAGTGATAATTCTTTACGTATAGATATTATACGTTCCGCTTTTGCTCTCATTAAATAATTTCTCAATTTAGCAGAAAAGAACACTATCTTCTTAACATTGAAGAACAAATCGATTTATACAAAAATAAAGTTATAAAACAGAAATGATTATGATAAAGTCAAAGAACGTACTTAATTACGGCAAAATCATTCGACAAAGATATAAACACGTATTTATCTGTCTTAATTTATTCGCGAGTTCTTTTGTACGAGGCGACGTTGTGTAACAGGGTCTTCGTAGTATATACTTGTAATCTTTTTTTTCGTCGCCTTTAGTGTATTTGCACCATACTTAAGACCTGTACGCCGCGCGACGCGCCAGTGTCTCGTTATAACATCGGATCTACCAGGATTTTAACGAAGCCCCGGTATAAAATCCTATTGAAATTAAGTCCCACTACGCGCAGACTTAACAGCCGGGACGAAACAGTGTTAACATAGCTGTTACCTTCGTCATCAAGGAAGACAATTTGGCAATTACGGACTTTCCCGAAGAAATTTATTATCTCTCAAATGCGGCTTTTTTAAATACGTAGTTTTCTTTTTTTATTAGAAGTAGAAGGAAAAGTTTATTAAAAAGTGATTACTAATTTTAATTAATTAAAAAGAAATAATAAAACGGTAAATTGGCATTTTTTCGCATTTAAAATTCTTTTGTAGTTATTTTATAGACTGATAAAATGATAGCTAATAAAATAATAATTAATTAACATGAATTATAACTTAAGTTACTCGTAATAAATAAATGATTTTTAAACAATAGATAATGCAATTAAATTGTTAGAAAAGTTATCGTTAACAATGTCGATATTTAACCTATCTTAACTTTTCAATCTTCCGACGAAGTTTAACAAACACGAATACTAATATATCTTACTAGATATCATAAGAAAGCTCGATTTTACCAGGAAAAAGGATTGCCGCTATAAGATTTAATTAATCAGATTAAAGCAATTAACGTGCTCGAAAATGGAGTCGGCAATTTCGAAGGTCTCATATTAAAGGCACAACCTGACATAATCGCTTAAGGCTTACGAGAAACGTGCGTCCAATTAGAACTCGGATAAGATGCTTAGAGTAAACTTTCCTCACGGGAGTCGCTAGTCTTGGATTTTCAGAAAAGATCAGCGGGAGAGCTTACTGTGCTGAAACTTCGACTACGTTTGGGTAAACCGTTCCCAGAGGATACTCGATAAACATCCGTGAAAAATGAGGTTGCGAAAGAGCAGGCAGAGCGTAAACGAGACAGAAACTAATTGATTTTGCACATTATTTGCTGAACGAAAAAGGGAGGAAGAGAACGAATAATGAGAAAAAAGGGACGTTTGCGTTGTTAATATCGTAAATTATAATTACATGTCACGCTAATATCATTATACTTTATGACATTGACGCATCATTCGTCAAATCGCGTTTATCCAACTGAAAGATTTTTAAGAGATTTTTAAGCAAACGAGAAACAAATATTTATAATACATATAACGTTATAAATCATCTTAAGCTTTCATATGATTACTGATTTAGATATCTTGCATGTTATTAGAAGAGAATGAGATGATACATATTTTTAATTTTATTTTTTAGATTAAAAAAAAAATAAGAATTAAAGTATTTTGAAATTTATTTTAATTATATAATAAAAATATAAATACAGCCTTTTTCAGTATAATAAAATATTGTGTAGCTAACAGCACTCTAGTACGTTTGTGTTATTTTCTAGGCTTTATTTATGTAAATTTTTACAAGTTGCGTTTTCCAATATTCTTTCTGATAGCTAACATAGCTAGAATATATATCATTCCAATTGCTACTAAATTTAGCAGAACAAATATACTAATAAATTGACTATAGTTGCACGCGTAAATTTCATACATTGTCACAACGTGTGTAATCCCTTTAAAATTGTTCCGCTCTCCTTTCTATTTTTTTCTCTCTTCTATTTTTCCGTTTTATTACTCATCCTTAGAATCTTAGCAATTATCGCGAATACCATCGACGAGCTTTACGACATATAACCGAAGCGCCGCGCCCTTCGCCACAACCCTTCCATTTATTACCGTATGCATTTGCATGCGAATGCACTCACCAATGCGCCAAACGAATAAAACTCGAGTTTACTGTTCGATTAGCGGGTAACCGCGACGCAAAGGGCTTCCAGCATCCCATGTTTGGTGGCGAGCTTTCAACTTCGTATCCACAACTTTTAGACATATTATTGTATAAAAATGTCTATTAAAAAGTGACACATACTTCGAAAATATAAAAACATTATTGCGAATATTTTTAATGTCTAAACAAATAGCTACTTAAGACGTCCGACTTTTTACGGTAATCTATTTAATTATAATATTAGAAGTAAGTAATCATACATAATTTATTCTCGCAATATCTATCAAAATATATTAATTATTTGTACATTATTACCCGTTTTACCTGCAACAACTTTATAAAATACACTCCCTTTTGCAAAATTGTAATAAACTACGAGTCCATTTTCGCTGGAAATGCGTACGTAGAATAAATTTCACAAGTATCAGTTTCATCCTTACATCCGATGGTATTTTAACAGTAAAATAATTACATTAGTTTCTCTCAATATATTTCTGACAACTATAAGTCTGCTTAAAAGTACTTTTAATCCTTTTCCTTTTTTACCGTAAAACCTGACCTAGTTAGCTTAATAGAAAATGTGTTTCACCTTGTACTGTCGCATATACGGCGTGTCGTTTGCATTACCATTTGCACTGTCCTGAATCGAATGAAAAAAGGACGCAAAATAATTTCGCGTAAAAGGCACGTCTCCGAAAGCAAACGAGTTGTGTAACCAAGGGAAAGACATAGAACACCGGGAAGAAAAGGCGATAGATCTCTCGCGGTACACCTGGCAACAAGACATTCCGCTCAGATGTAACCTCCGCGGTGTACAACATCGGCAAAACGAAGAGAATCAGTGTCGAGAAGAGAGTACGAGAGCGGCGATAGAAGGCGGTTACGAGGAGGGAGAGAATGAGAGAAAGGTAGCGAGGAGCTAAGAGGCGCATTATGTGCAGCCGAGGTGCAGGTTGCAGGCTCACCTTTGTTTGAACACGCAGTCAACCTCCTTCCATTCGTTCCCTCATTTCCCGTCTCTCTCTCTCTCTCTCTCTCTCTCTCTCTCTCTCTTTCTCCCGCACTCTCTAGATCCTCCTCCGCGGATGCAAGCATGCTCGTGCGCTTATGCTCCGAGACGGATATGTGCGAGCGCGTGTTTATGCGCGGTGCACGCACCCCGAGGGTTACGCGTGCGATTTATGCGTGTGCGTGCGACGACGTTGGTGCACGCGGTGAAATTTATAAGTATGGAACGCACACACATCTCTCGGTTACAAGGGAGATACTTTTATATCCGTGAAGCGCCTCGCGAGCTACAGATGAGTATCGGCAGGTACTCGCGTTTACTCTCTCTCTCTCTCTCTTTCCCCCTTTCTTTCTTGCCCGATGGAATCTTCACGATTTGTGTTTCGCTGATTCTCTTAGATTCAGTTCCTGAACAGTTTCACACACTCGACTCGGTAAGGAACGATACAAAATCTTTGTTCCTTGTACCTATAGTTCTCGTTAGTATGGAAATAGACAGGAAACACCCATTACGAGAAACCTTGATTTATAAAATTATATCCTATGTTTATGGATCACATCGTTTCTTGATGTTTTTTAATTATTAGAGGAGCATTTGGCTATACTTGTAAAAATCTACAAATTTAACCTGGGACACGAACGATCTTAAATTTATGTATACGAGTATAGTAAACGGGAATATCATATTGTGTGTGTTTTATTACTAAGGATTAAAATATGAGATAAAATATTACCTAACGAACATTAAAATGACAATAATTCTTGATATCAAAAATCGAATCATAACTACGTTAGTCACTTTTGTTAAAGAAAAAAAACTACATTTTAAATGTTTCTAGACGCTTTGCGACGAAGTAGCTATCTCACCAGCACGCGATGATGCAATAAAGTTTACCCGCGTTGTTGTTCGAGTTACGGGGCTAAGAGGATGAGTTACGGTGGGATATTAATCCTACGCATGAGAGGATAAAGAGATTTAAAGTCCACGGTAATAGCGCGCTCTTTTCTTTTTTTTTCTTATCATGCGCAAATTATATGCTTACGCAACGCGCCGTTCTAAAGTTAACCCGCGAATGTCGCTGGATTTCTCTCTTAAAAGGGAAACATCGTCACAATTGGTAAAACAGTAATCGGCATAACCGGAATTCTCTCCTTGAAAGACAAGCATTCATACACTTATCGTCGCGTGAAATATACATACACGCGCACATCCATACACGTGTGAGAAATTTCAGAATACGATCGCGAGAACGTGTTTATTCGAACGCATTACATAAATATCGCGCGACAAGTGTGAGAGATTATTAATTGATATGAAACAAGAGCGGAATGGATGTCCGCTCGCACGATGATCGCTCTATCTCGCTCGAAATCACGACTAAAAGACTACTCGTCGCGACGGAGCGATTAATTAAATTAATCGACCAGAACTTGACAGTATATATATTTCGCGGTTCAAACGCGCGATCGTAATTCCGATTTTATTTGTCGCTTGTGTTTATCATTCTGCAGCATTTATTACTTTTGCAACTGGTCGACGAATTCAAATTTAATCTCTCTGAATTAGACATGGATGATTGTTGAATCATGCCATCCGATGCAGTCGTGCAAATTGTGGCAATGAGATTAATAACGTAGAATTCATTTCTTTATAACGCTTCGCGCAAGCGCTGTGATATATTTTTTATTATATCACAAGTCGTTAATTTTAATCCCCTTTCTCTCTCTATTTTTAGTACTTTATAAAACAGCCAGATTATATCTCAACCAAGTGTTAATTTAAAAGGTCAAATATTTTATTAAATTGACAAGCAATTTAGTGTTACTTACGCAAATCTTAGAAACTGGAAATAATTTATTTTGTAAAAAATATTATCTCAGCCGAGATTCAAACCCGGATCTTTTTAATTCCGTGCGGACGTTTTTTCAATATAAATATTTTCAGTTCGATCGACGTAAATATTATTGCTAAACGAACATTTATTTTATTCAGCATTCCTACACAGAATTTCAAATTAAAAACTCACTTTTCTCACGGATATATACACGTTCTCTTGTGAGAAGGCACTTTATACCTGATGTCTGCGTGGTTGCGTGGCATCAACATGACAGCCGTTTCGAAACGCGTTACGTGACACGAGCCAATCTTGCCACGCGATACGCTTCGCGCGCGGCTCAATTCAGCGCCCAAGTTGAGAGCACTTCGACTATTGATACCAGCCACTTCGCTTCGTCATTAGCACCTACGATGAGAGGAAGAAAAAAAGCGAACGAGAAGACGAACGTCCGGTCGCATCCGGCAATCTTGGTCTCCGCTTTTGCGCCTCCATCGCACCGGCTGATGCACTTACCCGGGTGCACCATCTATATCTCCTTACGCGTTTCCAGTGTACATAATTGCGCGCATAATTTAAGAGCGCGGCACATGGATGTATGAATGCGGTGAAGCATTGCAGCGACCGAAAGATACACGCCCTCACCCTCGGAGGAAAGAAAAGAGGTAGGGGGACACAAAGGAACACAAATGCATAGAAGAAGAACGAAGGTGAGATACGCGTAAAGATGTGGAGAAACACAAAGAGCTACACACGAGAATGCATGAAAAAGGTGCGGGGAACGAATCAGTAATGTAGTAGGAGACGCGCGGTGAAAAAGGAATGCGAGCACACAGAGGTGACGAAGAGAACGGCGGAGAGAACGCAGGATAACGAAGGAGTTAACAGGGGAAACGAACGCATACATCGCGAGATATATAGAAAGGGGACGAAGGTGCGAGAAGTATGGAGAAAGGAGGAGAAACCAACGGTGGCTGGCAATCACGAAATGGAAAAGAGAAAGAAAAAGAGATAGGCCACTTTAAGAAAACCGATCTGTCCATTCATCAGTGGACGATTAAATTGATAGCTCGCCACCACGCGAACGGAACGGTCGAGACCAGCTCGTTTCTCGACACCGCGCCGCGCCGTTGGCGTACAAAAACCGTATCCGCTTTCTCTCTTTTCCCGCATGCACTTTTTCACGCGTGCGCGAGAGTTTTAAATCATTTCCGGAAAGAAAAGAAGAGATAAAAAAAGTTCTTTCCCAACGCGTTTGTCGTCGAGCCAGCTGAGTTATCGCGGCGGGAGCAAGTCGCGCGATAATTCGTGCGACCGAGTGCAACATCGGCGATGCGAGCGGCACCGAAAAACCAGCGAGCGCAGCCGCTCGCGAGGCGTTGTTTTAATTTAGAAACAATTAAGGTGATGCAAGCGCACCCGTTGCGTTAACCTCTTAATGGGTTCTCGCGCTACTTACAATTTACGAGCGCGCTTAAATGTCCCGATACTTCCAGTGCGAATGCGTCTCGCTTCAAGAGCCAGTTCGTTCGTGGAATCTGTTGCCGCCTTTTGTTAAGCGTTACGTAAATACTACGTCGCTCAACAACTGAGATATTTAATACGAGACTTAACTGAAAGTCATTTCAGAATTTCCGACAAAGAACATGAACTATACACAAATGCGCCTGTTACCGGAAACTGTATAGAACTCTCACGGACGCTCTGTTATCACCCGCTGTATCTTTAAATTTATCTGTAAGGTTTTATATCTTAAAGCTCGTAAAAGTTTTTCCAACACGCGTTGAAACAGATATACGTACTCCCGTATAGTTTATCGTCTTTTTTTTTTCTTATTCTTCCCTTTAACTCGAACACGATTGGCCTGAACTCACGGTCTCGAAAGAGGCACGAGTGAAAGAAGGAGGTTACGGTTTCCCTCCAAAAAAACTCACTTAGGATCAATTAGCGCGGAGCACAAGTGGGTGAGATGAAAAAAGAAGGAATTTAAGAAAAAGCGATATGAAACGGGGTCTCGATCCCTATGAATGAAGACGTCGCTCGCAGTTCTGATTGGCCGTGTGTAGAGTGGCTGGAACACGAGACGTTGACGAGTGAAAAGGGACCTGGACGAGTCGAGAAGGCACGGGATGGGGGCCTGCTGCTGCTGCGGGACGACAGAAGGGAGAACCCGTAATAAATACATGGGAGGTGTAATGGGGCGAAACCTGATAGCCGAGCCCGCCGCGATGTCTGTGGTGTCGCGTGGCAAAGCGCTATGATGTCCGGAAAGTCGAAGATTACTCGGTCGAGTATCAAGTTGTCGAATAGATTAGCGATTTCTACACGTGTACTATTTATTCCATGCAATTGAATCTTACTCCTTCTGAATATGAAATTCTACATTTTGACAAATCTATCTTTTAATATAGATGTTACGGAAAGAATTTATCGTAAATGTCGCGGGGAGTTAACTAGCCGTATTCTCATTCTTCATTTTTAATATAAAAAATGCGAAACTTTTTTTATTTTTATAAAACGTTGTAGAACTATGAAAGGTTCTATTATCATTTTTTTATATGACTAGAACATACTGACTTCTGAAATCGAAATGACAGATTATGTTTCTTGTTAAAAATTACAGAGAGTTTTGTACTGATAATATATTAATATTAATTATCCTTTAAAAAAAAACCTTTTAAAAAATACATATGCCAATAAAAAAGTAGTAGTTTAATTTAGTTTAGTTTAGTTTAGTTTAATTTAATTTAATTTAGTTTATTTATTGCGCACGTGTGTGTGTGTGCGTAATTTAAACCAAATGACTGGAGTGTCTTTTAAATAAGTATAATACTTTGCAATTTCCCCATCATAAAAGAAGTAGATGATTTCGCATGAAAAAAAGTTTTCTGACGTTTTGTTTTATAACAACACAATTTTGTTCTTCAGTATCTCACAATGATAATCTGTGTATGTCGAGAAGAGAAGAGATCTCTAATTTGAATAACGCCAGATACTTGAAAAGGATTAGAATGCTGCTTGGCTGTCTCAACTGACGGTTCCTCGATGCAAATTTACGCTTCTCGATACAAGCGATCCGCTTCTGGCGTTGTAATCTCGTGCATTTACTTGTGTTTGAAGCACGCTGACGAAGGACCACAGAGAGGGTCTCTTCAGTCGGTCGATCCCCGGGTGTCGAAGACGAGCAGCACCGTCTCGAGAGTTAATGACACAGCCGGCTTAGCCAAAGTACTTTGGTTGGTACGGTATCCATCATTCGAGAGTGCATCCACGAGAAAGCTCGGATCGATAGCGGGAAGATCGAGCGATTACAAATAATTGGCACCGATCGGGCTTCGGCTTTCTCTTTCTCTCTCTCTCTTTCTTTATGCAACGAAAGAAATCGACCAGCTCTTGATGTAATTGGTAGGTTGGCAACGGCATGAACGATCATGACGTATTTGGCACGTAACCAAGACTCCGAAAGGCTTAATTTGTTCAACCCCGATGAATATCCATCTGCTGCCGTTTAGGACGTAATAAAATTTATATGGTGCAAAGGGGATCAAATTGTGTTGTCGAACATAGTGGAATTATCATAAGTGTGATCGCTCATAATTATGGCCTATCCATTAACTCTCACGACTGACTTTCTGATTGAGTAAATATTATCTCTTCCATGATGTAAGATGCTGTACTTAAAGGAATAGTTTTTTGCAAATATTTTTTTGACAATCCTATTTATACGAATCAAATGCAATTACTGTTAATCAAATACAAAAACTGTTTCTATTAACGGGATTATTTCAGAAATTCTTATAGATATTAGCAATTCATTTTCAGCCCAGGTCCTTCTCGAGTTTATCTCCTTTATCGTTTCTTTTCCTCTTCTCTCACGGCATCGCGTCTTACCGAAAAACGGCTCCTGGTGAAAACAGTCGGAATCTAGATTTATAGAGGCAAACGGAGACGAGGTGTTCGGTTTCAATTAAATATGATCGATGAAGAGACCCTTCCGTCGTGCGTCGGTAGGATTCCCTCAGGAATACCGAAGGTGTGGCGACACGAAGCGAACGATAAATATTGCCGTTCTTATTTGTTTGCACAATACCGCGCTTGCACTTTTTCACATGCATTTGCACCAGACTGCGGTCAGTCCGATGTGTCTCTGCAGGCGCCGTAATGTGGGATGCGTCAAGGAGATTTAAACTTTAAACGACGTATATACGCAGATCGCCGCGGCACGTTGCGATGTTTAGATTCGACGCTGATTTAATGTCGACACGTTCCCGCGCGTGAATACACGATGCATGTGTGCTTATACCCTGGATCTTCATCTTTCATTCGCTGTAAATTCGTTGTAAATTCGCGGCACGAAACGCCGTTCCGGGAAAATGGAGCAAACCGCTGATGATATTCTCCTGTTATCCTGGAGCTTGCGTAAACACACATCATTTTTTAATCATTGCTTTAACGCAAAATAACGCAAGATACGTATACAATTAATCATTTTTCCGTGATGTCTAATAACATATTTGAAATTCTTTGACCGACTATCAATCTTACATTAAATGAATTTTAAATTCCGTATATCTAATACAAGATAGAAGAGTAAGTTTAACGTAAGATAATGATTTTCGAGTTTAAAAGAAGGCAAAATTAAAAGAATTCATAATTATTTTAGAATATAAATTAGATTTTTTTTTTTAATTAAAAATTTAGATATACTTATGTATAATATATGTTATAGATTTTTCTTCGTAGATAATTAATTTATGGCATTTTGTTGAATTGTAGAATTATTTTATTGCCACTAATATAGTTGACGTAATATATAATAAAAGAAAAAATAAAAAGTTCAAAATGAAAAGTTTAAATTTTATGCTCCCGTTTCAGCGAATATAAATTACACTCAACAACATTTATATGTCTATCTAATCTTTTTAATTTTTATTATTCCCGGAAGTTGATGGCATATCTACACGGGAGAAAGCCGGTCATTTTTAATGCGAAATTGTTATCACAACAGTTATTACATAATTTCTAGAATATTATTTCAGTGAAATATAAATTAAAACTACTATTACAATATTTTCAAGTAACAAATTGAGTTTACTGAGAATGTTCATATGTTTTATGTGATTGTAACAGCAAAGTTCACCCACATTTTATTTTTCCGCATATTATTAAATGATACAGCTTAAATTTCACATACACACACATAGGAAAAATAAAAAATTTTCATGAAACAATAACGGATATTATTACTGCATCTTTTAACAGAAATTTGATTTTACGATAATTGTTATTTATGCAAAAAGTAAATAATGTAAAAGATATTTGTTTGGAATATGTTTTGTTTCAGACTGAAATAACAAAAACCTAATATATGCATAAAATATATACATACATTTTCATATATACGTGTTTATATATTTCAACGTTAAAAGGATTAATAAAGTTACAAAATAATTATGTAAAAATAATTTGAAAAAAGGAAGATAAAATTTTTTATCACAAGATATATATCACTTACCTACAGCACTAGAAATCGTATCAATTTTATCTCCGGAAGTACTACACACATCATTGAAATTGCATCGCGGGAACAGTTTAAACCGCGAAACTTCATGTAAATAAATCAAAAATTTCGAACATAAACGGAAACGTCAGACGCGGCGCCTCCCACGTTTAAAAATCGCTCGATATATTCTGCTCGGGAATGTTTACGAGCGAACTCTCGCATACGTCCCGCCTGTGTTTTGTGTGACTAGGAAGAGGAGGATGTGTGACGATATCCAGATGCTCGGCTCGTAACTCTAACGACAACAAGATTTAAAGCGAGACATTCCAAGGCGTCGCGTCGCTTGGCGTTGTGATGCAATTAACACAGCATCGATTCGCACCTCGTGTCGAAGAGGAGGAAAAAGAAAAGAAAAGGGGCAAAGAGAAAAACGCGCCGATGATTTCGTGTGGGTGAAGCCGTCCCTCGGGGTACCACCTGCTGACCAGCCATTCATAAAACCCGCTATTATACGAGCGAATTCGCTCGTAAACGTGGACAAATGAGAGGCTAATCCGATATATCAATTGGCAGCTTCCAATAAATTCGATTATTAATCGGCCGTCCGGGACGCGCCGGCCGGAGAGGTAATGGACCGCCGTGATAATTTATGAATTCTTATCGTCGCCGTGAGAATCCACTTGGAGAGCAGTTTGTCGTCGCATTCACGGGTTAATTAGCGACATGGCGCAAAATTGCCGGACGCTGGAGATTAGGCGTCGCTTTTTGCTTCTTGCGAGACTAATGGACTACCGAAACTTGCTGGATAAGAACGACCGATCTGGCTACGATAATTTGCTTTTCGGAAACTTCTGCGACAAGATTATTTTCAATTTCTTTCACAGACGAAAAGTTCACTTTATCGTTTTTACACGTTATGAAAAGAAAAGTAATAGTAGCTTGTTGTTAAACCAAATGCGACTAACAATTGTAATTAAAAGTTGCGATCGTAATCTAAATAATCTTTTTTTAGCTTTAATTTTAGAAGGATGCAAAATTTATCATTTCAATAATAATAAATAATTAATAATAATATAATAACTATATAATTATTGTAATAAATTAGAATAATTTAAAAACATATGTCAACTGTAAAAAAAAATTTAAATTTAAGTAAAAAAGATAGAAATCCTATATAAATTGTACTCTATTATAGTTAACTAATAACTTTAACCTACAATATCTAATTATTCCTAATACATTACTGTGATTCCTAAAACGTTTGAATAGACAATCTTATAAGCGTGCATGACTAAATAAAAATATCAGGTGTTGCATCGCAGGCGCTAAACCGGTAGTCATAAATTTCATGAATAGACATGACGCTGCAGTAAAAAATACAACGCGATCCTGTTCCGCGTCCCAATTCCTTCGGCACGATGTGATCGGTGATAATTCATAACGATCACGGTGGATGCACGATAATGCTAGTTTGGCACGGGACGTTTTCGAGAGGGGTGTTTACGTCGTCCGTTTCGCGCGGACAGCGGCGGGACGATCGATCATCGCTTAATGAGTAACGAAGCAAGGCGATACGAGCGATGAGAAATGAAGTAATTAGCATTCCAAAAGGGACGGCTTCGTCCGGAACCCCTTCTTATGCCAGAACTCCATTGAGGATCCCATCGAATTAAAGCGTTCGACAAAACGCGACGTCTTCATCCATGCGGAAGTGCCGCGAACTATAACGATGCTACAAGAAATTGAAATGTCTCTGCAGTGCAAAAACGGTCAATGACATGCGAGATTAATCGATTATGTAGCGAAAGGATACATCCGTTGCAATTGCAGACGAAGCAAACGAGGCGTGACAACATATAGCTTTCCACTCGAAGGCAAGCCAGAAGCAATGCAAATGACATTTGTGTGTACTCGATTTGTATCATTCGGAATACTCGACAATTAATCCCACGAGATGCTGAGATTTGTCAAGCAGTACACCGAGTACTCTTCTGAGCTCTTGGAATGGTGAAACTCTATGAAAAACAGCAGAGAGCGATGTCTGAAACAACGATGTATGTACATATATCTATTTGTCATTCTACATGGATGAGGAGAAAGTCAAGTTTGCTTTTTCCAAAACGTGTCATCATCGTAAATCATAACCAGCTCTAAAAAAAGGGTAGTCCGAATACTTTCTAAAATGTAAAGATCACTTAAGTGCCTTTTGCCTACACATATATATCTCTCTTCAGCGCTACAAGTGTGCTTTTAGCAAGTTATAAATGAGGTGTGAATTTGAAGTTAAGAGCGAATCTGTAAAGTTAAACATACATTTACAGTATGACCTGAAAACCTTATAAAAACGTAACGCAACGTAATGAATCAGATATGTAAAGTGGCGTGATATATCTACACGAGAGGAAGCTTGCGTATCAACCTTTCCATTATTCAATGCCTAAAGATTAACCCTCTAACACGCATCGCCAATTATCACCGACATCGGCAATGCCGACAACTCTAATTGCCGAACATGTTCGAGAGCCATCGTCCATTATCCGAGATTTATCGAGAGACGCTCGATAAAACGCACCACACAAATTGGTTTACCGTAACGCGCAACAATGCCACGAGAGAACGGTCGAGAATCATTTTTGAAATTGAATATCCGCTGGCATCTCGAACAAGGCGAAAACAAGAGGGAAAAGATCGACAGTCCTTAGGCGCGATAATCCCGACGAGAGATTTCCTGGCCTTCGGCTTTCGTCCTTCCTCTCCAGGGATGAAAGCGTCAATCGCTCTCCCGTCGTGGTACTTACGACCGATATATCTCGAATCGAATGGAGAATACGTGTTTTGCCTTCATCCCGGGACTGATACCGAGCTTCGCGATCAGGATCGAAATGATTCGCAGCCACCAATACCATGCATCTAACGAAGCTAAATTGTTAGAAAAATTTCGCGTTTATTTTGTTCCTCGCTAGCTGACTTGCTATCAGCTCTTCTCCGATCTTTCTCTCTAATCTCATATTCATTTTTCAAAGCGCGTTCAGAACTTCTTCATTATTTTGACAACGATGTGACAATTATTCGGAGGTCTGCGATAAAATGATATATAGATCGCCTGGTAAAGCAAGATTTCTTAAAAGCTTGTTTCCTCTTAAACATTTCAAGCAAATACATTCTGCAGGTTGCAGGAATGAAACCTGCCACCGTTCAAAGGATTTATTTAAAACAAGCGAAAAGTAAACGGAGACAAATATCAACTCATTACAATTTATAAAGTGAAGTATTCGAAAGCTCTGTATAATTTTAACGAGAACATTTCTTTGCTGCGCAAAGGTCAAAGGTAACCTTACCCTCCCATGGTCAATTTACAATTTGTTTAAAAAATGTTCATATTTATGAAATAGGAAAATATATAACATATGAAATAATTGAACACATATAATAAAATATATATAAAATAAAAAAATAAAATATATAATTAAAGAATAAATATTTCAAATCATATGTTACGAAATACATATGTATGAAGTACAATTTTCAAAAAATGCTATATAATGTTCCATTTTGTAATCATTGTTGCATCATAATGCAAATAAATGTAATAATGTAAACAGTCATAGATATTTATTTCATTAATAACATTAATAAACAATATTTAATTTAATGTTTTCATTGCTGTCTGTCATTATACTAATGTGTCTATATGTCTCATATGCGTCAGATTTATAAAAATATCAAAGTTTTTTCTACTAAAATATATAATTAAAAAATTAAAAGAATTCTCTGTATTGAAAGTAAAATTCGTTTCTGTCTTATGATACACGATACTAAAGTATTTCGATATAGCGTATGTAAACGAATTGAGATACCTAGCCATTTATTAAATTTGGTAACTAAACTTCAAGAAAGTGCAACAGCTCTGAACACAAATTTCATAAAGCTCCAGCTATTTAGATGCGAAACCATAATCATTAATAATTTCGCTCGTTCCTCGCTATCGGAATTGCAAAGCAGTAATCTAAGACCTAAGTCTCTAAACTGCCGCAGTCAAGATTCTTCCCAGAAAAACATCATGGCATATAGTTGGTCGGACAGCAGCTTTTATGCAGATGTGTGCTACGTTCATCAATCTGCAGGCAATGCGCAAGGTATCTCAGGATACCCACGCGTTTCTTTTTTTATCTATAGGGATTCTAACACGCGTTTCGACTTTATATCTTAACGAAAATGTCGAGAGGCCAATCACATTTCTCACATAATTATACAGATTAATTTATTATACATAGCGCTTTTCGCAATTCAAAAGATAATATCTCAGACCTCTTAGCGTTAAAGACCTCCAAGAAGATATATCACGTGTATTTTTTGAATATATTAAATAAAAAAATTAAATTCTTCCTATTTATACATATAAATCTAACGAGAAGTACTTGGTTAATATTGAATCTATAAATATGTAAATATAATTCGGTAGAAAATTAAAAAATACAATTATGAGAGTTATATATAATAACTGACCCACTTTCCACTGTTTACGTTATCATGTTATCATGAACGTATATAGGTATCATGAACTTGCTGGGATTAACTGATTAAATTGAGAACAATTTGCATTTGAAAATGATAGGTTGGCCAGACTCACAATCAGTCTGGAACGTCCGTAATGACGTCTCGCGTCTTCGACGCGTTTCCTAGGATAACTTTTCACGTGCGAGACGAGGGAAACGGGCCAAGAAATAGAAGAGAAACCAGACGAGAGTATTCTTGGGACCAATTACTACGACGTATCGCGCGGTGGGGTTCCCCGGCGTTCGCCTACCTTTTATCCGGTCTACCTCCTACGTGATTTCCTTGCTCGTCTCTAGAATTTCAACCGCCGCACGTAGCTAACCGTACGTCGACATGGCGCTACCCCGTCGTGAGAATCAAATTTGCGATTCCGCGCCGCGACGCAACTTTTCCCGCGGTCTTTCCGCCCTTCGCCTTCGTCGTTACGAAAAGCCCGCAACTCGCGCCGAAGACGCGTCTCGCAACTCGATTTCGCCGGGAACAGGGTCGGAATAATTTTTCCATACCAACTTGGCCGCGCATCACCCCCGCAATATCGGCCGTGCAGACGAGTCGTGTTATCTGCGAAATATCGGCACGTAACGAGAACACGATGCGCGAGGAACGGAAAGTTACATCATGTGATCGACCGTGCTGAATTCGTATATTCTAACGCCGGAGGCACCTCAAGTCGTAGCGTTTTCTGTCAAGAATCTTCATATTCCATTTTTATGATATATTATACATATATATATGTGTTAAGGTAAGTCCTCTACAAATGCGTAGAATAAATTCACAAGAATTATTCATTACTATATGAAATTAAATAGCGCGTTCATAACTTTTCTAACATTTAAAAAATGTAATCGATTGTCTAAATTAGAAACGTACAAGATTTATTCGCGTCGTATGCTCCAAAATGCTCCAACACGCTCCTGCTATAGTTTCTATTCATTTCAACGCGCTCATTGGAGTAAGTAAGTGCTTATGATACGAACATCTTAAAGTATGCGACGCAAACAAATTGTTTTATATTTTTATACAGGTTTTATATCTGAATAGTTAGAAATATAAAAATTATTTTCTATTTTTATATACAAATTGTATATTTTTAATTATTCAGAGTTCAGACGGCTGTATAAAATGTTTTGCTTTTTTTATAGCTTAAAATATATTTTTCCTAAAAATTTAAATTAAGTATATTTCATTGCAAGCTATGTAACTTTTTTAACGTACAACTAATTACTCTTTAAAAACATCTGACTTATGTATGTTACTTTATGCTCGCGACTTGTTTTGTATTTTTGTACAATAATTTTTTTTGCAATTCTGACAGAATTGATAATGATATTTTATCCCTTTTTCATCCTATTACAGTTGATAAGCATGACGCATTAATTAAAATGCCACGATATCCGATCAGAGAATAATGTTCTCCTCGGCAATTGAAGGAAACACTCGTAAACGATCGATTACTTTCGATTTATAAAAACGAGATAATCTAGAAAACACGTAGAAAAGAAAGAAGCGACCAGAGAGTCGTTGCACACGAGGGAATCTTAAGGCCATTGAACCAGAGAAACGGAGATTTGCGTCGAGCTTGCAATTGTTCGATTGCATCCCGACGCGTGCTCTCTCGCGAGTGCTGGCCTTAATTTGATGATCGTACGCGATGACTCACTTTCTCGCGCGCGCCAGACGAATATTATTATATACTAATCGGCATCCGCAACCTTTCTCGAGCATGCCCCCCGTCCAGGCATTGCCCTTTTCCGCTGCAGAGCTCTTCGAATGTCGCGTCGAGAGCGAAGCCGGAACGAATAATCGAATAGTTCATGCATAACTGTATATCTCTCTGGCTGTTTTTATTCTCGAGATAAAATTATACAGAGAATAGCGCCTTTCTCTTATATATAATTTTATAATAATTATTTCGCTAATTTTATGCTAATCTGAAATCAATCGTTTCGGATATCACAGTTATTCACACCCATTTTATTACTAATCGTGAAAATGGATTTGTATAAGAAATATAGAATTTTCTACGCTATGAAGTATAATTAAATAAAATCGAAAAATATATTATTTGCATAAGATTTTTTACGAACTTTACACAGAATATAACAAATGATTTTTGAGTGACAATAAACACTCACACAGCATTGAAGAGGTTAAAATTAAAATATTACTTTTTAGCACTCTACCGCTTATCGATAAAATATTTATAATACATTTTCCGATCAAATAATATATAAAATTTTTAAAAAGATATAATTTTCTAATAGAGGATTATAGAAAAGGAATTAAGGCGAGAAGATAGCAAAGAAATTGGACATTGACAATATTTGAAACTATAATTTAAGATACCATGATTTAATATACCATGATTTAGATACCATCATCGAACTTTAATTCCAAAAATCGAAAACGTCGCAAAAACGTTTAATTGATTCCTCGCTTTAAAATTACATTTCAGTATAGGATGAAAGAAGGTTAATGATGTCATGAAAGAAAACCCAGTGAGAAAAATCAACGTAAGAAAGGATCTGCTCGTGTGTTTCTGCGGTTTTTATATACGAGTACTGTCCACTCCCCGTGGGGGTACCTATCTTACAAACGAGAGTTTGTGCAATAGCGGTTAACGACCGCGTTATCTCGGGATCGCCAATTTGTGCACAGCACAGTCTTTGAGTAACAAGGGACCTAAGCAACGCGTGAAAGAATATCGGATAGAAATGTCGTTCCCGATAAATGTCAAGCATAAACGACGGCCTTAGGCAAGTCGTCTTCCATCCTTCTTGCATCATTTCGCTCTCCTCATCGTCGTCCAACTTTGCGCATCGCGAAGTCACTCAGAAATTTATTCGCACGTGCATAATTGCGAGCTCGCCAATCTCCCGCGATTAAGTGAATCCACGAGAAGAGACGTTCGTTAATTTCTGAAACAAGTCATCAAAATCTCGACAATCGAACACGATGGGTTTAATCATTGCATCTTGTAAAGATGAAATTTCATTTGTAAAGAACGAGTCTCAGTTGAAACGTTATTTATGATGATAAATTGCAAGCATTATCGATTTCTATTCTTCAACCACGGCGTAAATAGCCGCGAATGAATTTGGCAACGATTATTGTGGCCGTGCTTAATCGAGCGTACTAATTAAACGTCTCTGCGCGAAATAGAATTTACGAGGATTTTACAGACGGAATGAAATTAGCTCTCCATTTCGCGAGAAAATCACGTTCTCCACTTGCGAAAACGCACCGCCACGACCGTTCGCGTTGCTTCAAATGTGTCTCTTATAGCAAGAGAACTGGTCGAGGGGGAACTCTGTCCGGTATCCGGCAAGAGTTATCACAAACAGAACTCGCTTCGGGGCAACTTTGCACGGACACGCATTCTCGTGTTTCACTGCTCGCTTGCGCTATCAAGTCGGTCGGAAACGCAGGTTAAAGCGGCCTGGAATATGTGCAAATCCTAACAGTGAATTCTCGCGCACGTGTTCGCATAATGAGACGTGTGTACACACAGAGGGAAATCTATCGTTAATTTGGACACGAGAGTCTTCGAGTCCCGCGACTGTTCGTTGCCAAAGTTCGCTAATGCAGTTTGCCGATATATCAAACGAAATGGAACCACGCTATTCCGACGGCATTATCGATACCATGCGACACTAATAAGGCTTTGCGTACGACACGTTCAATGTATGGTAGATTTGAATTAAAAATGGTAATATCGCATAATTGAATATTCTGTGAAAACGAGCACGTTCAACGTAAACAGAGTTACGGGTTTCTCCTGATAAAACATTTGTATGCAATATTCAAATATTTATATAAAATTCTGATATACTTAATAACCTGTTTTCGTAATATATATTACCTTTTGTCATGAATATTGAAGAGAGAGCATTCCAAGTATTATTATATATCCTATTTTATTTATCATTCTGTGAAATCTTTATATAATGTAAACGCTAACGAAAGTCTGTATGCTTTCTCGATATGTATCTGCACTTGTTAGTTAAATAAGCTTGTATTACTTTGATACGAGTCATCACAATTAAATTGTAATTAGAAAAACAAGCAATTGTTGAATAATATATGAAACGCGTCTTTAAATTCGTGGAAGAATTGTAAACTTCGTCCGAAATATTGCTTCGGCACTTCGCAGTGCCGTGCGTAAAAGGCTCATTATACAGTACAGTCCCGCATTTAGGACGTAACGAGGAGTGGTATCTTCATGTCGTACACTCGTGTACGATGCGCACAATGGTGCGAGTACGAAAGAGACGGGAGATACACGCGCGTGCATGTGCGTGCGAGCGTGCGAAAAGCGTCGAGCGCATAATGTGTCGGTATCGCGCGCAGCCATACGGCAGCCAGCGGGGCTCTCCTCACGCAAGCCTGTTTACATAAGTCCGACCTGAGCTCTGGGCGTCTTCGTCGTTCTCTACACATCTCCACACGGCCACAGGTGGGCAGCATCCTCACATATGCGCGCGCGTTTCACGCACCGTATCCCGTTTACGTAGATATATGCCGAAGAACGAATCGGAGAACCTGTTCCCCCTGGGGTCCACCCAGGTATGTGTGTATCTCACGAGGGTCATCTGCGAAGTACGCGCGCTCTCGACGAGCGGAGGACACTCGAAAAGCCGGGAGGAGAAAGAATCAGACGACGACGACGGGATGTTCTAGTGAGAGAGAGAATGCGGAGGACAAGAGTAGATATAGGTATGCGCGATACGACGCTGAATTATCCTTGCTCTTTCGAGCTCGGACTCTTCGATGGGACTGATAATGGGACTCTGTGCGAAAGCTTGCACAGAGAAAGTTTAATATGTTCTTGTTATGGATGGACATCTGGAAGTATTATATTATATACATATATATGGAGAGAACTGTTCTCTCGGAATGAATTCCGATCAAAATTGTGGAATTATTTCCTTTTCTACTACTTGCTGGGGACACATCTAGCATAGTTTCGTAATACGTGCCCTGTAGCAGCATTTATCCTTTAAAAACAATTTGTCGTTTATTGTGTTATTTGTAAAATATTATCATTATCACATGTCGCGACAATGTTTGTTAAAAACGAACACTCGTCACGTTGTACGAATTTATGAAGGTATAAAAGTAAAACTTTTCAAAGACGGAAAGTCTTCGAGTCGGCTCAAAAAGAAGTGAGATATCTCTAAGTGGTTTGTTCGGATAACAATCTTGTCACGGTCATATGAAATATTCACGAATCCTGGATCTCCGCGGAGGAAGGAAAGTACCGGAGAATGAAGGGAAACACGGCGCCACTTCAATCTCGACGTGGCTTTTTAAAACGCATGTTCAACGGGAAACGAGCCGCTACGAGAACTCGAGGACTCTCCAGTTGACCACTACAGACATCCATCAGTCTCTGGTGGGCGATGGCAATGTCTCCAGTAAATCTAAAGTTTTGTGTGAGGTGGAGTAAATAGAAGGACTTACTTTATGTAGCACATGCACCTAACTACCGACGGCCGTCGCACGGGACGATTGTTGGAGTATTTACATCTTGTAAAGGAAACCTCGAAGAAGGTGGACCTGAAATTATAATACGAGAAAGAACTTCGTTAGTAAGATCGACAGAAACGACGAATAAAGGTATAGAGAAATTTGGTGAGACAATCTATTATTGTCACATTTAACAACTATTTATTCCAACTCTTGATTTGTTCATATATATTATTTTTTTATGTTATATATATTTAAAAACTTTTTCTATGTATGAAACTAAAACTGTATTAAGATATTTTAAATTTTTAATAGTTTTTTTGGACAAAATTTAATATATCAAATTGCAATTTTTTGCACTAAGCTGCTTATTGGCCAATTATATCGAATTTATATCATTCTTTTCATGTATCCCATAAGGATTGACTCTATTTCGAATTTGTCCTACAAAACTGAAAGAGAAAAGTCGAACTTTTAAAATACAGTGTGCCCCTGAAAATATGCGCAAAAACAGAAAATTCATAGACAATTCACATATTATCTTATACTACAAGTTTTAAATAGGTTCGAGGGTGAAAGTTCGAAATACTTCCCAAACAGTTTATCCCGCCAGACGTTTCGTAAGGATTTGCGAGTTGTTTTTGTTTTATCGAAGATAGCAGACACGAAACTTTCGCGAAATATGGTATCTTCTTTTTCGTAGTCAATAGTGATTACAGTGCCGTGAACTTTTTTAAGGAGTATTTGCATTGTCTCGAGCTACTGCATGTTACGCAAAACTAAACGTAGTTGTTACGATTCTAAAATTTTCAATTAAAAGTTTGTTTTTATCAGTTGTCGGAAAGTGTATTAAGAATATTTATTAATAAAATCACATACGTACAATATATATTTACTGGCAATCAAAAATTAAAAAAATATTTTTTTTTCATAGCGTGATTTTCATATCAAACGAATACAGTAAAAATATAATATAAATTGTTACTTTTATATATTTCCGTTTTATATTTTATTAAATATTTAATTTCATCGTTATATATATTTTCTACTTCCCAGTAAAACATCACGTATAATAAATTTAATGTTTACAACTGTTTTCTAATGATAAATTATCTCAAATTTTATATCCTTTCTGTCGAATAATTTAATTCAGCACGAGAACTAAATACAAATGCTAATTAATTTAAATCAACCAGTTTGATTTAGATTAGTTAAGACAAGTAACGTCGTCCCATAATATTAAAAAGGTACAATAATAAAGAACGTTTCCCAGTTTAAAAGAGATAATTTCGAAGGGACCAGATAAATCGGCAGAGCGCAAACTGCCACGACAAACAAATCTCATTAATGTTATGGCGCGTTCACGGAGTGGCTTTAAGATGAATCCTCTCTAAGGATGCGCGGTATTATAGCCCGAAGTGTATACCCATATACGTTATACGTATATATACGCAGCATTTAAACTAGACCAGAGCACTTCGGCCGTCCATCTTTTACGAGCGCTTTATCTCAGCAGGCTTCACGACCCGACACCACATTACGCGCGCCACATACAGACTTTACAGCATCGTTCGTCCCGTTGTGTCATTTTACGAGATCTTCCGTGCCCAATGATCTAGCTTCTCTCTCACATCTCGTCGCTGGTGGTCCATCACGCTGCGGTGTATCGAGAAAAGTTCTTTCCGGGATTATATGAAAAACGTTTTATCTCTCCGCGCGAGAGTCGAAGTTCTTCGAGATCGCGTCGTTCAAATGTATATCACATCGTAACGAAATACATATATATCGCGAGATTAAATCTTTTTATTTCTTCTCCATCGGCTCGACACATGCAAATTTGGAATAATTTAACGTATGAATAATTTATTATTATTGCTCATCGAGCAGCCTTATCGAGAGAAATCGAATTCATCCTTCTTTTTCACGGCTAAGATAATCCGCGTGAAGTTGGTTTCCAATTTTGAAAAAATTAACTTTCTATAGGTTATTCGATTGGACATCGTTTGCATATTAATACACTTTTCGAATTTTCGTTTCGCACATTTTGAATGAAAAATTATCAAAAACAATATTACGGGACTAATTTCACCCTAGCCCTCCACCAACTACGAGCAAACTAGATTTAATTAAACAGTCAAGCAATGTGAAAAAGTGGCTTAATGATAAACAAATATGAATAGAAATGAGCATACAGCCACAACGCAAGATGTCATTTGCAAAAGTCATGTATTTAAAAAAAAGAAAACGTTTCGGTCAAGTTATGACCATCATCAGTACATAAAAATCAATTATATAGAGAATGCGCAATGTAAAACAATGATAATCGCTGGATATTATTCGCGAATGACATCTTGCGTTGTGGCTGTATGCTTATTTCTATTTATGTTAGATTTAATTAGTCTCAATTGACAGATTTTAATTTGCACATTCCGCAATAAATCGATTTTTCGTTCCACACCTTTGATTAAAAAATTATTAACGATTAAAGTTTCGAGGATGGTCAACTCAGGTAGATTCAAATAGCGGTTACTTTTTTCAAAATTAATATATTTTTATTTGTACATTTTTAAACAAGATTTTTCGTTTACCACTACGGCACCTTCAGTCACAAAGTTATTAACGAGTAAATGCTGCGAGTTCAACTTTACGCTGTAGAAAGTACGTTATTGTTTTGAATTCAAAAGAAATAAGTTTGAAATAATACCAATCGATAGATTTTTGTTTGTACATTCAGCTAGAAACAAGTAGATTTGTAATAACTTTTTTATCAGAAGTGAGCAAACGAAAATTCGAAACATGCATATAAGTGCAAACGATGAGCAATTTAATGAGCTGTAGAAAGCTAATTTTTTCAAAAGGTGCAGGAGTGCGCCAACTTCATACGGGTGCGGTGCTAAGATATTTACACTGTCATAGATTCCGGCCGCGTCCGCGTGAAGTTTCGGATTGACTGTAGCACGTACAATATCGAGGGATCGCAAGAGGATCGGCGGTGGTTCAATCAACCTTATGTACACGAAGGGATAACAATTTGCTGACGCGCACGTGTCGTCTGAAGACGAAAGGTCCAACGAGAGGGACCGAAAACCGGTTTGAGTTATGAATGCGAATTTCTTTCGCGAGTTGCCTGATTACGGGGGTGGAAGCGAAAAAAAGGGGAAAAGAAAAACGGGGCGAGTCGTGCAGCGTACGACGCCAAGGTTTCATCGTGACACGAATACGTAAGTCGCTCGCTCATCGAGAGTATGTCTTAAATGAGACTGCGGTCTTCTCGTCTGACACTTGAGACAAGAATGAAGAAAAGTCTAGCTATCAATAAAATACAATGTGCAATGAAAATAATCCATATTCTTCCTAATAAATTATATTACAGATTCCTTTTTAAATTTCAATATAACGCTGAAAAAACGTCGTACGATTTTATGTTTATTTAATTCATATCACACAAATTGATTATATTGTTACAATTAACTTCTAGTATACGTACAATTGAGTTATTCGTGTCCTACTCACTTCTTTTCCTTTGAAATGTAAGACACACCGGGTTAAGTAATAATTCTATCCTTTATCTTTTTTATAATACACAACTTTATAATTCCTTCCTAAAGATGTTAAAGTATACATGCAAAAATTACTTAATAATCTTTTATATTTATTAATTTACTTATAAGTGATGGAACTTGGAATGAGCCATCGTGTTTAATAAAGGATCAGAAAATCATCATGTGTACTAAGGATTAGTATGGGTGCTTTCCATTTGATGACACAAGTCGACACAAGTGTCGTCCTATCTTTGTCAATCTCTAAATGTCAAGAAAGATAGAACGACACTTGTGTCGACTTGTGTCATCAAATGGAAAGGACCCTATAACTTTTCAATCAAAATTTCTCGTTATATAAAAAAAGAAGCTTCATTTTTTCCAATTTTTGTGTAGAATTTTTAACACTTATAATCTTTAAATATTTATGATAAAGCTCAATAAGTATTAAACAACTAATATAATGAAATAAGAGCAATGAGCCAATTTTCGTTAAAATCTTTAAATCAATCTAATATATTGTATCAATTTTATATAACGAAAATTGGCTCATTGCCCTTATTTCATTATATTATAATCTTTAACCAAACTTGGATAAAATCAATATTTACAACGCAGTGTTTTTATTTTCAGTAGATATGAAAATATTCTTTATAATTGAATTTCTTTGAAAAAAAATTATCAGATGGAATATTGCATTCTACAATAAAAGGATCTATCTCTGAATTATTTTTCCGTATGTGCCACAACGCCCTACAGCTAGATAATGCCGCGTTTAATCCCAATAAATTCACGAGTGTGCCTGTTTCGCATTCCATGTGTCAAAGGGTAGATTATTTTTTCCATCGTCCCCTATCACGCGTCGAGTCGCGCGATCATTCATTTATGAAGGCGGCCGGCGAATAACGGGCGATTCCATGGGATCTCGTGGTGATTGGCTTTATTCAATAACCAATCTACGGCATGGCTGTCATGCCACGGGGAATTTTCGCGAAACTCGGCTGCCAAATGAGCCGTGAATCCTCTAGGATATAGCAGAGCGAGATGCTCCTCCCGAAAGGTATTGCCGCGCGGCTTTATTGATCGGAAAAAAAAATTTATCCGCGAGAACGGTGACGGAGGATAATTTGATTCGCTTCGAGTGCGATTCCCGAGACGATGAACGAAATGAGATACCTCTTCTCTTCTCCTCGATCATGTCCGCGCAAAGTTTAAACGATTCGAGATCAAGTATGTTTTTTTTTTAGTTACGAAGATGGACCAATCAAATCGATTTCGCGTTATAATAGGAAAGTCAGATTCTATATTGAAGATTTGGCGTAGATAATTCGTGCTTTAGCTGCTCGGAATTATAATATAGAATTAATTCGCCGTCTATCCGCCGTCTATCCGCAAATCGATTCTCAAGAATAAGTTCTTAATGAAATGACAGTAAGAGGATTGCACGTAGTGATTTAAATCAAGCTTTCCTTTCGTTAAAGATTGATGTCGAGATATTGATCTAACTTCGTTCGTGTTAAATTGATAGATATTATATTATATTCCTTCACGATAAATTGCACTTTTACTTTCGTCTTATTTAATCAAGTGTTTGTGCAATATAATCTCTGTATATAATATCTATAATAATAATAATACCTAATGTAAATCGTATTGACTAAGGTATAATGAACCTCTTTGGATATTTGATTAATAAAACGTCAATTCTCTCCAGATTTTTGTATAATAATCAATATGATAATGTTTGAATGTTCTATTCTTTAACAATTGTTTTTATTAACGCAGTGGATTTAAAACAAGATTTAATAGTTGCTGTGTAGCAAAAGAAATCGTAAAATCAATGTAAATAGGATTTATAAATCGCCGAGCGGCTTCTAAGACTAAAGACAGAAAAACCTATATAAACACATTCTCGTAACTGTCTTGTTGAGGATTCAAACAAGTCGATCAACGCGAGAAAACATGGTAATATAAAAACTGTCAATGGGTAGTTTTTATATTGCCATGTTCTCTGACTGATCGATTGGTTTATGTCTTGTCAGTCTGCGAAATACCTACAAGAACGAATCAATCTTTTTGACCTACGATTTCGAAGCTTATATATTTGTAAAATTTTAATATAGCGTAAAATCGATAACACAATATATATCAATATTTTGATTCATTTTTTGTGTAATTTTTCACACAAATGTTTCTTATTGTTTATTTTTAAACTTGTTGCTTGTTAATATAAAAAAAAATAGTATGGCTCAAGATAGCCATTTCATCATATCGATTTTTAGTTAACAAATTATGAAAAAAGTTATATTCAATTTTCAATTAATTTCTTTGTATATTGAATACATAAAAATTATACTAAAACATTACAATTTTGTTCCAGTAATTTTAATTATTATTTTTGTATCAGATGTGTTCGATGCATTGGCATGTATCTGTTCTATATTATTTCCTTCGTAAAGATTAGAATCATACTTAAATTTTGCGCGAAATAACGCGGCAGTTAAATTCGCCGTCCGACAAAAAAGAAATGCCGCTCGTACATCGAGCGTTATCGTGAGATCTTGAAGCGATTCGCGACAAAGAGAAAGAATCCGCGGAAATTTATATCATAGTGATGATAAGATCTCTACTTCCCGCCACCCCCGTATTTCATTCACGAACGGCCTTCCGCTCCTAATTTCATCTCCACTCGCGTGCGAAGAAGATTCGTTCACTCGCTTGCTCACTCTTTTCTTATCCTCACCGGCGATAAATCCGAAACGAGTCACGTCCACAGACACACCGAAAGGTGGGAATAAACGCTTTGTGGCCGCCGCGCGTCAAGAGCCACCGTGATGCGGCCAGCTTTGATCTCGGAGGTGAGAGTAGAAAAAAAACCTCGATTCACTTCCAGTGCTTTGACCCGCGCACGTTCTCGATCCCGTCAATCTATCCAGCTCTCTCGATCAAAGACGCGCCAAGAAACTCTTGATTTTCTCTTCTCCCTTTTCTCCTTATATGAGATAAAAAAGATGAGGAAGAGAACCGCGACACGATGGAAAAACGAAAAGGGGAATCCTCTCTCTCGAAGAAAACTTAGACGAAACTTCGAGGACGAGCAGTATGAGAGAGGGGAACTATTCGGGCTTCGATAGATTGACTTTATCGTCCTGTAGCCCCGCCAGTTAGATTGGGAGAGGTTTACTCGAGGGAAATCAGGCTGATAATCCGATTAATAAATTGGCCCGCATCCATATGCCGTGCATATCGCTCTTGTTCTCGATTTAATTGATCGCCTTCGTTGCACGGTTCACGTTTAACGTTCGCTGGTGATAACGCATCTGCACATTTCACGATGACTCTTGACTTTAGAATAAGTGATTAGGATGAATTGCATTCCTTAATCAACCATTTAAAATCAAGCGAAACAATCACATAAAATAAATATATTTAAGTAGTAGAAAAACACTACATTTAATTGTTTAAGAATAATAATAACAATTTTTATATTACAGAAATAATGTATGTTTGAAGAATAATCTTTTCATTATCACGGAAATTGTAGTCCATCCATGTAATAAACACGTACTTACAAGAACTCTTTAAAGTGTTAATTTAACTCGACTACAAAGATTTAAACCTTTCGCTACTACTAAACTTGTGTCACAGCATCGCGTCGTTCTTCATTATCATTTTAATAGCACGTTAGTCATTCCCCGTCTCGGATATAATTGAGCGCTTACGTATTAAAAACTCTTCACCGGACGGAGGCTGAGGAGATCTTTCTTTTCGTTATTTTCGGCACGTTGAGCACATCAGCAGGACACCGTATCTGAGACCGGATGCCCGTGATGCACGGCAGTTTATCGAAACGGGAAGAGAGGGTGGCGGGAACCTGCAGGACCGTGGAAGAACGTGGGCCGAAAGTGACCATCAAAATGGCCCATGAGCTACCCGCTGCGAGAAGAAACAAGTGGGCGAATTTCGACATGCAAATTCGGCCTCCGGATCCGCCTCGCTTGCTTTTCGCGTTCACGAACAGGCGCACGATGATGGTCGAGCTTTGATAAAAATCCGCTTATCCACTATAAACGTCTACGCGAACGAAGGAAACGTGAATTTACTTATGTAATAGTACAAAAGCAAGATTGACGTGAGTTGCTAACTGCTGCAAAATGACAGATTGACATAATCGAACTTCGAATATCAAAAAGACAAATTTTATTACTTGTAAAATAAAATCATCTCGCAATCTAGTAAAAAAAATCTATAATAATTCGATAATAATTAAATTAAATTTATGACATTTTTATATTAAATATCGAATATTTAAATGATAATTTAATAAATATTAGGTTTTCATTTTTTTCGAGGAAGTTACATAGATTATCTCTATGTATTAATACATCGTTAAATGCCAATATTTCATGAACATTGCAGTTCACTTCATCAGGACTATGATCAGGACGAGAGCAATCCGATACTGATGAAGTGAATTGCAATATTTACGAAACAGCATTTAACGATGTTACGAGATACGGAGATTAACTTGTAAACTTTCTTATTAAATATTTAAATGTTACGTTCGTTTTTATTTTTAATTTTATTTTTTGTAAAGTAGACATTAAACACAATTGAAAGCATGTCTCATAGAAAGCATAAATTCGTGGAATTATACGTTGAATTATCGTTATGTCGCGAAAATGATATTTTATCACTTTTATAAATTCGATATTAATGTATATATAAAAATGTCATATGTTTTTTTAATATTGAAATTCACTATAACGGAATTCACAGTAATACTTCTGTCAGTATGATAATCGTTATCGATTTATAAAAATTATGACAAATGTTATTACATGTAAATACATTCACATGAATAATTTTTCTGACAAAAAATCAAGATTCACTATAATTAATAATTATTTTATGTAATTTATATTCTTTTAAAATGCTTTCTCCCTTTTGGGAATAGCTTTTAATAATTATATTACTATAAAATTATGTTGCATAATTTTATAATACTCGTACTTTGACTTAGCGAACGACCGGAAACTTGTAATAAGTCATAACGGTTAAATGGACGTCGCCGGAATAATTGCATGGAAGCGGAACTCGACTTATCCGTGAGGAAAAAACGAAGAGTCGTTGGCACCAAGTTGAGAGCTCTTGAATCTTCACCGTTTGCATTTACCTTAATTTCCGTACCGCTCTCAATTTACATCGCTGTAATTCTACAGTATACAAATATATTGATTCGTGGCTAACTTACGTGACACAGAAGCACTCGGTGTAAAATAATAAAATGATTTTTATATTTATAGACTCCGTATATAATTTGAATTAAATGTAATAGGAAGTTTTTTCCAAAAACAAATAAATTATAATATTTTAATATTAATATGTATATGCTAGTTAAAAATTAATTCTGTTAAAATATGTTAAAATTGTTTTTTTTTTTAATATATAATGTTTTATTTCTATACGGTGCCATTCATAAAATCTTTAATAAATTTTAATTTTGCGTTTGTCTCTTTTCTTCTTATTTTTTTCAGATACGTTAGTATATACATATATTACGTCGTCATAGTCTCATCGCGATCTCATCTTGGACAGAGTATAGAATGTAAATTCGGCACATGCGCCTGCATTTTATAATTATGATCCCCAGACAGCGCGCGCCGACCGTGTAATCTGATACCCATTTTCGTTTCATTATAAAATTCTAATTAGTCGCGCGGGATTTATGCCACCTGTAAGAGGACGTCCGTTGCCATAAAGATCCTTATCTGGCCACCCATCTCCGAATCTGCTTTAACTGGCTTCGAAATACTGACTACTCAGGGACGAAAGCTACGCGATGACGAGCCACGGTAGAGCTTTTTAAAATGAGGAAGGAGTTTCACGTTTATAATCGGATTATGTCTATCGAATTAAATTCAACGGTTATTTATTATCAAGATTACTCCCTAGATAACTCTTTGTTTCTCGAATCGGATGATGAAATTTTCTTTATATCGCACGTTATCCGTTAAATCTCCAAGTTTATGCTCGTGCACTCAATCCATTCATACATTAGTAATACATAATAACGCGTACAATAAGCCGATTAATGAATATGTCGATAAAGTGAATACGTATAGTGGCAATTTATAATACAATTCAAAAAAAGTTTTAATAAATTATTAGAAGTTAAAATTATGTTATACTAAAATTACATCCCATTAAGCTAATAAAATTTTAAAATTTAATAGATTATTTTTATTAAATAATAATTTTTATTAATTAATCAGTCGTTGAAAAGATATGAAACCTATATAAGTATTTATTATACTTATTTAATATGACAACGCACATTTCTTAAAAAATCTGTTTGATAAATAATCGACTGGATAATTAGTACGGATCGAAATAAGAAAAACGGTTGCTTGAAAATGAAAAAAGATCGTGATTGCAACGTAACTTTTTTTAACACTCACGGGGAAATAGAGAGGGTGAACAACAAGACGACGAAGAAGCCTTTCAGGGTCAGTTTGACCCTCCTCGATAATCGGCTTAAGGCACCTTAACAATTTCATGTAGGTATAGGAATATAAATATGTGTATGCTCATGAGACTGACCCGATAAGTCGAATTTATGACGCACCAGAGAGAGCTTCGCTTTCTTCTCTTATTCGGTTTCTCTTTCTCCTACTTTTTTCTACCATGATGCTTTAGACCATGATAATCTGGACGAACGCAACCGCTCCCTATTCCCGAAATCCAGTCAGTTCCTTTCTCCCACACATTCGCGCATTTAGACGATTATGTGAGTCTGCGTGATATTTTCAGGATCGCGATCAGTAAACTTGTACTTTTTAGCGTGAGAAACAATTTACGAGAAGTATAAACTTCACAAATCATGTAGACATTTTTTGCAAATTTTATGTACAAGATCTTCAATCAGAGTTTGAAATCAAGAGATCAGGTAGATAAATATAAGAAATTGATTCTTTTCCATTTATGATAAAAAAGATTTGTCCTAAACAATAATCAAATTGATGTAGATTATATCAATGTTTGTCTCTTGAATAGAAAATTAAAAATTTAGCTAAACTAGTGTAATAAAACCATTCTATGCAACGCATATCTTTCAAAGATTTTGTTTCGTGTGACGTAGCATATCCTGCCAATGGAAAATAAACGAATTGTTAGGTGGGTATTGTTTCGACATGCGTTCTCCCGTAAATACTTTTAGAGGGGAATGCCTCGGCATATTTCGCACAAAGTTGGGACATCATCCAGAACGTTTCCTTTCCAATTGCATTTCGCGCTGCACGATTCTTAAAAGGATACAATCACCAGTCTATAGTTACCATACGTTTGCAATGGATTAATTAAGTGACGACATAGAAATGGACTTTGCCATGAAACAGACAGATTGGCAGATACAATTACATGGATGAGAAACGTAAGATAAAGAATACAAGAAAAAGCAGACGATCAAAACGTCCGAACAATTTGAAAAGCTGTATAAGGATATTAATTAAACGTGCGGTTATATATTTACAAAAATAATTATTATATTTGTTAATCAACTGCAATTTGATTCTTGCTCTGTAAATGGATATAATGAAAATTTTTTGTATTCTTTCATATTTCGAATTTCAAAATCGTTTCAGAATAGAATGACAATTTCTATTTGAATTGCTTTTATAGCAAGAGAGAATCATGTTTTAATATATTCAATATAAAATAAGCTCATTAAATGCTTATGAGACCAAAGAAGAGTTTAAAATGATTCCGAACACAGTACACACATAATGAAGAGTTTCTCTTCTAGCTTTTTATTAAGATACGCACTCGACTCCGAATGCAATCGTAATTAACCGCTTTTCAACGTGCCTTCGCATGAAAAATACGAGCGTGCATAAGCAAGTGGGTGAAAGGGATATGTTACGCTTTTTTTCGGTAAACCTTCTCTCTTTACACGATTCTTATAAAGTCGGATCTGTCGACCACGACGAGAAGCGAAAAATTGTCAAAGGCTGTTTCAAAATTTCATTATGCAAAGAGGTTATTGCGAATAAAACTGACGTCGAATTTGATTATTAACAAAATCGAGATATTGAGAACGCAATTCCTTCAGTGATTTGCGTGTACGAGAATTCTTACAATTCATTTTTAATATCTTTTTCTCTTTCTGTGTTTTAAATACATTTAGAATATTTTTTAGAAAAAAAAGAAATAAGATAGAATACATTATAAAATTTTAATAGAGAAGCCTTTTTCCGTTTCTTAAGCTTTTTTAATTCGATAATTATAACATTTTCTGCGTACACCTCATAATTTTAATTCATCAAAGAAATAAATACTATTAAATCATATAAAAAGAGGAAAAAACAACTTTGGTATCGCTTGCCGATACAGTCAATCCTGAAGAACGAAGAGCTGTCGAAAGCAGGTTTGGAATTTCATTATGTAAAACGAGCTTTGGCAGAGCGGCGCCCGCGATCGTTTATACCGATTGGATTTTAATCCGGAGACAGGAATATCGATTATTTCTTTTATAGCTTCCTCGTCGCGAAAAATCTATTTTGTGCACATTTATAAAATAAGGAATTTCATAAATATCTATTCGTGACACATTTGTCGACGTTGTCGACGACTCAATGCATATTTAATGCAAAAACTACTTAATCCCTCGCGATAGAAAGAAAGAGAAAGAGAAAGATAAGAGGAAAGAAAAATAAATAGGAATGCCAAGGATAAACTTTCTAACGTCATTGACCATGGCTGATTACTCAGTCTGGACGTCGCGAGTTAAAGACACTTCCAGTTGGATTCCAAAGTGCGAGACTATCCAGGAATGTACACTAACATACGATCGTTCACGCACCAAGGTCGATCGATCGATGCGATGATAACAGTATCATGAGGAGAGGACCATTCAAGGTTCTCGAGGTGTCTTCTCTGTGAAAGTGGTGTGTCTGTCGCGATAAGAACCTTCTCCAAAAGAGGAACGCGACGACCATTCATGTTACCATCGAAGGATTTAATCTGAAGAAGATTATCGCTAAGCGGCGAACGATAGCGTCGCTTTTACGATTTAAGCTCATAATATAAAGCCGAGCTTCTCGCAACTTATCGACTAAATCTCCCGGATGGGAATCTCGAAGAAGCTGCATAAACCGACGTTAGTAAACGCATCATCTGAGAATGTTGGTAGATAGGATGATGAGAAGGATAATCTTAAAGAGAAATCTTTACTATTTTATTTCAATTTGGGAGAAATGTATCAAAACCATATGTTTTATTATTTATAATAATTTATGAGAGAGAATTCAGAAAAAGACTTCTCTGTGATGAAAAATATTTCTTATATCATAAATGTATATATTTAAATACAGTGTGATAATATCATAGACAAGTTTCATATTGAAATAATAATTTTTTTAAGTTTCTCTTTAAAAACAAAAAATAAGTATCTTTATATATATATTTTTTCACGATTTTTATTTTATATTTAATCTTCAAAATTTTATATCAAAAGACAAAATAACGCTAAATATATTTTTCGTAAAATATATTCTTTTTCTTAAATATTACATTTTCTTTGTATTTTTTTTCTAGTTACATTAAAATTTTAATTACCAAGAACTTTTTGTTCTTAATTTTTATTCTTTGCGCATTGCCATTAAACGTAAAGTTATTAATGTTATCGCATTATTATTAATGGAAATAAAGAAGTGGAAGCTTAAACGCGCCGTTTTGGATTCAACGGTGCCATGGGAAGACGGAGGTTCCGCAGGACTAAATCCATAGCCTCGATAGTGGAAGCACGACGGGACCATTTGCACTTCCGCGAAACGGATTAATCTTGAAGACGCTGTCGAAGGGACCGGTTCACGCTTTCACGACATCAATAGCGTGAATAGGAGAGACCCTGAACCGAGCCGGAAGCGCAAGACGTTACGGCAGATGATGCGAAAGAGTGGTATTATGGCAATTGACGACTTCGTGAAGCGTTGTACGATTTACGTCATATTTCTATTTTATTTTGCATGAGATCGCACTTTCTATTCTGTTCTATGAAAAATAAAAATTTTGATAGACGTTACTAAAAAATTTGTTAGTATTCGTTTAGCACGATCCTCATATTTTTACTTTATATTAAATCCTACAGATTTTTATTTTCCCTCTATGTAAATTTCATTAAATACGTAATATTTTATGAAAATAATTTTACATTTTTTAATTTTTCGAACAAAATGTTAATAACGAAAGCATTTTCCTAAAAAATGTTTGCCTCCGAAAAGTCTTTAATTTGTAAATTATAACTGTTTGTTTAGAAAATATTTTATATTTTCAGGATTTAGACGATTTTGTAGTTAGTTTTTATATATACGATTTTTCACTTCAAATGTAAAATTAGACTTTATATATTTTCGCGCCGTATTCTCTATCTATCTTTCTCTAGAACAAATCATGTGAATATATGTATGAGTGTATATGATAAATCTATTATCTGCTAACGGTACAGTTAATTTCTTGGTACCAGACCTTATTCATTTATCGCGAAAGATCAAATGAAACTTCATACATAGGTTATTGGTATGTCAACGAAAATTTTATTGGTTAAAATAACATCACTATTATAGGTTGCGAACAGAACCAAGATAACCTTTCCAGCACAGTGTTTCCACGAATGTCGGTATGCTAATCGTGAGGAGAGGCAATGAAGAACCGAGGAGCGGAATGACTTGAAGAGCCGGCGAGCTCGCTTGCTCGTCTCTCTGAAGCCTCCTTTTAGCGAATATTCGTGATCCGACCAGCTTCGTTTCGCTGGAGGGCGGCGAGAAAATTACATTATGAAAAAGCAGAAACGAAAGAAAATACGATTACGCGTACTTTTTCAATGCAAAACGCGTGAAAAGCTGCGTCTTACGCATAAAGTTGTGTTTTTCAACAAAATCAAGAATTATTATATCTTGATTAATACCAAATGAATCTAAAAATTTGTAAGATTTAGTGCGATTAAAAAATAAGTGTCATGATGTGTCTGTGAAATACTTTCTATTGCACTGATTATGAGAAAATCGTCTAGTTGGATTAATTGGAATTCTGATTAAAAATGAACGAATCAGAATTTTTGATTATCAGAATATAGATATATATATATATATATATTCTAGTTAAGATAACCGGAATCTGACTGATATAATCTCGTCCGTTTATCTTCAACATGACATTTTTCTTAGTGCAATTACTCTATTTTCTAAGTGAGAATTTTTTACAAGAAAAAACAATAGTATCGAGTAGAAATATTGAAAAAAATAATAGTATACAAAAGATATTTACAAAATTAACTCAACTGTTGCATTATAACAGTTTATCATTCATGAGTATCCAAACGTTTAAAACGCAACAAGCGTATATATAGATGATTTTAAATTCAAACACAAAAGGATATTGATAAATAGCAGGAAGAAACATGAACGAATGTTGATGTGGAATAGTCAGAACGGTTGACCGCGTACCGGACATTACTATGTGTATGCCTCGGTTACAAGTGAAACCATTAGAGATCGCGCAGTACGATTTCTCTGAAGCGGAGTGGTTGTACACAACCTACGGCGTGGAAGATGATAGTTTAAGTTAATAGTTTCCAAAATCGACCCGTACGCTGCCATGTACGGCGTGTCGCGCCTGACATACGAGTAAAATGTAAAGTGACCGTGATTTACGAGCCTCGCACATTTTCTTCTACCTCTGTGGGTGTCTCGGAGTCATGTTTATATTAGCTGGCAATAAGTGACACGCCGGTATGCTCGCTCATTTCGCAGGCGTAAACGTGAGTTACGGTGCTCCGTTGTGCTTCCTGAGCGCGCGCCGTCGCCGTCGTACCGATCATTCGCGCACTGACCTTTCGAGAACACATCTGAATACCGACCCTCCTAGATACTATCGTAGCCGTACACGCACCAGAAACGAGCCTGATTCTGAGTCTCGAGCAGAAAACTTGTTGCACGAGAGAACGAGAGTCACGTACCAATGATTAAAGATGCATGGCTATTCAGTTCATTGTTCGGTGTTTCAATTTTTTCGATATTGTACCTATATCTTGTCCGATTTTCAATTTTTAGAAGAAATATCAAATAATCCTGCACAATAGCAAAATGCAATTCACTAAAAATCCTCAAATGAGATTGGACACTGTTTAAACAACTTCTGATTGATCCGCCATATTTTTCAGGGTGCTTAAAATAGAATAAAATGGATGCTTAAGGTAGAATGAAATGCGTGGATATATCATTCTACCTTAAGCAGATTCTAAAAAATATCAAACGTATGGCATCCAATTTCTTACTTGAGAATCTTTGAAATAAATTACTGCATACATAATAATGCTGAAGATATAAGATTTCCCCATATGCTATGAGAAACAGAGAAAATCTAAATAACCCTTTAAGAAATTAAAATTAAGATTGTTATATCAAAAATTTTTTCTACTCTTAACCACATATAATAAAAATTGTTACAATATCAATAAAAGACACAATCTTATGGTGATATAAAATAATCAGAGCAACTAATGAATAAGAGCACAGTTTAAGTTGACAAGCAATTCTGAATAGACGTGCTCTTAATCCTGGATTTAATTCCATGTGAAAACGGCACAACCGGCTCGGCTTACCGCTGGCGCGATAATCCGATAATTCCCGTTTCCGATTCTGGCGATCAGGTTAACATAGAATTCATTAGAATAGCAACGTGCCTCTGTAGAATAGTTGTCTAAAGATAGGGGGAGATCTATTGTACACGAACATCATAGTCGTTTTCGTCGCTTTCCCTTCGCTTAATGGATTTAACCGCGGCCATGCGCACGCAGTGTCTTTTCCAGCTTAGATCTCACCAAGAAGCGAAAGATAGGAAACAAACGAAATAGCTTCTTAGCACTAATATAATCTGAAGAAGCATGCCAAGAGATGGCAGATGAGATACGAGACACTTGCGTGCCAGCAGTGAGGGGTCGCTAAGGGAAATCATAGTTATTACCACATTGATGTAAGAGAGTTCTACATACAGAATGTCTACAATAAGCATATTTTCATGTAATTCTTTTTCCTGCAATTCTAACAATTTTGTAATTTAAGATGTTTCATTCTAAATTAGAAAAATAGAATTATAATGCTTTTATAAATTACCTTAAAAATGATGAAAAATGCGGTTTAAAAAAAATCAGTATTATTATTTTCCTCTTCCTGTTCTATTCTGCTAAAATCGTTAACAAATCTATGTAACATTAGCTTTTCAGATCGCGTGTAAGAAGTATCTCTCCGATACTAAGTCTCTTGTGTAATTTATTACGTAACAAGATAATAAGGTACTAAAAAAGTTAGTTGACGACCTCATTTAACGAGTATTATGTTTAATCGTCAACTTTCGAACAACCTTCATCTGATCTTCGCGTGTTTATTCTTAGAATTACGAAGATTGCTCAAGGCTTTCTTTATAATAAAATCGCAAACCACTGAATGTATTCGCTTTGTATCATTATAATTATTAATTATTTAGAAACATGTATTATATATAGACATATTTAAATTTTGCAGAAACCAAAAATATCTAACAATAATAACACAATATATAATATTAAATATAATTACAGATCTAATTAAAATTTGCAATTCTACTATCAGCTATACGAACTTTATAAACATTTATTTCAGATTTAGTTGTGAAAAAATACTGAAACCCGGATAATTTTCAAGTCTAAAGCTGTTTAATAATATAATTATATCAATTTACAATATGAATAAAAATTATGAATAAAAGTAGGAAAGCAGGAGCAGAGCTAACAGCGCGCAATGCCGTTGCAATAACGGTAACGATCGATTTTAATGATATCCAAGAATCCTAACTCGAATGATTTCTAACACGGTATCGTGACGCGAGATTGCCGCTTTCATCTCCGACGTCTCGCGGCGAGAGTTGCATAACGAATTTATAGGTAACGAAAGGGCCCGTAACGAGGGAACAAACGACTCCTTGTCTTCGGAGACAAGTCGCACGGACACGAAACAACCGTTACAGCGATTTAGGTGTCGAAAGTCGAACGTCGTTTCCAACGTAGATCGGAGACAGCAGCCGGAGACGACGGCAATTTATATCCCCGGCGGCGATCGTCGCAACAAGAAACGTAGTAATCCTTGAACCACGCCGCCGCACCCCGTGATGCCTCTAATCACTGTTTATGACATTTCTAATGACAACGCCGCGTGACCAATAAACCGAGTCGTGACCTCCCGTGACACACGTCCGCGGAATTGCAATCTGCACTGCCGATCGAACTGGCTCGAGCACGTTCGTGGTTGATTAAGCCATTCGTCGCGCAATCCAAGTTAAATAGTGCCAAATGATAAAATCTTATAGATAACGAAAAGATCAATTGCTAAAAACAATTCGTCAAGTTTCCACGATATGTTAGTATTTCTTTACGATATTTCTTTATTAATTACATGAAAAACTTTTCTTTTTTATAAATTTCCAGAAACAAGCTGAAACATGTTTTTATTCCATCTAGCGCAATTTAAATGTATGACAGTGTAATATTCTGTAATAATTCATTTACGTAACTATTAAAAATTGTAATCTCATTCAATGTCTTAAAGACCGATAGAATATAATATAATATTATTTATACCGCGTTGAGTTCACTTCAGTAGCGAATAACTAAATAAGATACAAATGTTGTTGGCATCGGTCTGTACAAAATATTGGCGGATCGAATAATGCTTATGTCGAATGCTTATCACGAAGATATATATACCCGTAGCAATAAAATTTTTATTAGGCGATTGTATTTTGATTGCGCGTCATGAATCTAAGCAGTGCGCTCGCTTAAGAACGATCGAACAACAATTCACGTCCATGTGCGAGCCATCGACGATTGAGAATTATGTGAATCGTGTTCCCCGTTCATTTTCGTGGACCGTCTCGCGAAGCAGATGGTAATTTATGCCGGGAATGGAAATTTAAACGAGACGTTGTCTTGTACACCACACGCGATACAATTAGCTCTTGACGAGAGAGTTGCGAAAGAAGATAAGGATCAACTTGGTACCATGGCTACTCATCAGTTCTAAAAAACAGTGAGACGTCAATCTTGTTTAATTAATGACTCAACTATAGTAGGCTTGAAATAATTAGAATCCATTTATTGCATCATGGATCATGATTCTGTTATAAAATGAACAAATCATGATATTTACAAAAGCGATGAATGACTTATTCTCATCAAAATAATTACGCACAATAAAAAAAACGTGCCACAAAATTTATCATTTGAATTAAATTATTATTTTAATAAGCTTTATTTTTCTCTAAAAACATTTTCTCAAAAATAGTTTTAATTCACTAATGTATTTACTTTTTAATTCTTATTGTATATCTCGTATGTTAAATAATGAGATTCATTTCGTGCACATTGCTGCTAATTTCGCAGTTCTTCGTGTGCGACATAAGTTTTCCATTGCCCTATATTATCAACACGATACAATTTACGAGAAGGATACATGACTGTAGTTGATTATACACGGTTGTCGTAAATCAGTCGGGTTATTATTTTACGATGAGCGCAATTTTGTTGCGATTATTGGTAGTAAATCGCGCTGGCGACGCATGATTCTCTTGAGAGACGGAATGTTAATGCTCGTATAATTATGATAACTTGTACCATGATTTTATGTTTCCCTTTTATCTTCACAAGTTATTTGCATTTTATGATTTACAAAAGAAAATCCGCAGGTATCATTCTTGTTGTATTCAAGTAACACCTGTTACCGTCAAAGTGTAACAATAAATCAATTGTATTTATTACTTCCCTTTCGTTTTCTGTAATTTTCGAGATATTAACTGATAACTTAATAATAACTATACCAGCAATAGCGTTGCTCCAATTCTCGATAAGTCTTCAGTATAAATTGAAAAGAAATTAACGACCTTCATTTACTCGTATTGAACAAATGGGTACTTGAAAGGATAATTGTTATTCATTCCTATATGCAAATTATTCGGTATAACTAAACACGTAGTCGCGTGAATATTTATTAGCTTTTCTCTTCAACTCAAAAAACATTTTCTTTATCAAGCCTCAAGGGAGACTTTAGCTTTCTCTAAAGTATGCTTTGATAGCAATCCAGTCGTTGAGGTACCTACGCTTGATTGATTTTATAAATCCTCCGGAATGACCAATGAAGATTCTCTTGATCCTACGTGTAGCAATCGCGAAGGGCTCTTTAATATCTCGCACACTCATGCCTTACGCAAGATTAGGGCGCATAAAATTAGGATAAGGCTGGAATGCATTCATCTCGCAGTCCCCTCGTATCGTTTACGATACAATACATCATGCACAGTATATCCCACTTTTTAATCAAATTAATTTTAAATGAGATTTTTTAAATATTTGAAATTTAGTTTTTCTTTTGCAACTTTTCCATTTCTAATATTCTTATATGATCAATTCTCAAATTAAAATTCTACACATAATTTAGTTGAAATCTAAGAAAAAAAAAGATTTTATTGTCTATTTATATCTCTGAAATTCAATTTGTAAATAAAATATCTTTTATTTTCAGTTATTTATAATTACAAATTTATTCATATTTCTCGACAGATTTTGTCATAGAAAAAATTTTAATTAAGAAAATGTTATAAAAAAATCTTTATAAAAATAGAACTATTATATGTAGTGCGAGTTTATTTCTTGGCTGAACTGGACACTTTATTATCTAATTCTAATATGATGATAAGTTTTCTATTTAAATAAAATTTAAATTTAAATATTCTTAAATAAAATTTCGATAATCAATTTTAATCTTAAATTCTTTAAAAATTAAACGTAAATTCGAGAAATCAGTTATTCTTTAATTTCTATAATTAATCTAAAAAATTTTGGTTGCTTTTCAATTTGTCGATAATCGCGAAGACTTCCACTGTATTAGTATATTCCTCGTGTCTTGCTTGTGGGAATGAAGTGCCTTTATCCCGCGTAAGATCTTCCGTTTATCGAGATGCAGCCAATGGCCAAAGTCCTTTTATAGGCGTCATGCAAAGCCTGCGCTTTATCTTAATTTCAAGTAGCGGATCGTCATGCCTGTTTGGCTATCTTCATCATTTTCCGGGTCGCCTATCTATGCTGTTTCTTAATAGAATCAGCGTATCTCACAAAGGTGCGGTATGGCGTAACGAGATATGCAGACGACAATAAATTCGAGCACTATGCATTAATACCAACGGGTTAACGCAAGCGGATTTGACGCGACCAACTTGATTGAAGCTCTCGTTTATTCAATTTTCAGTTATGTTTTGATGTAAAATTTTCACCAATAATTAATTAGTCATATATATATATATATACCATTTATATCACGTATCGCTAAATTCACGTATCGCTTATATCACGTTTTTTCCAATTGACATGGAAAGAATCACTTTACTAAAGTATCTAAAAATTTAGCTAGCTATAGATCTGAAAATAATATTGTTGAAAACTCGAGCATGATGAGCAAAGTTGAAAAAAGTTGTGATATTCTAGTAGTAATCAACTAGAGTGTCCTACATAATTATTTTTTTTAAATCTACGTACCTATAGCTAAATTTTTAGATACTCGTACTTAAAATATTTCAGCAAAATTACCATATATTTTCCGTGCAAAATAAGCTAAAAGAAAATTATATACATATTCAATGTTTCAAATAACAAAATAAATTCTGAATAATTTCTGTATGACACAGAAATAATATACACATAATGAAATAAAAAAGCAATATATATTATCCCTAAATTTATTCATATGCAATTTTCTCAAAAATTTATTTCAATAAAGTTACGCTTGTTTCCTGTTAACTAAATAGCTTGTTTTTTGTGTTACAGCGTGTGACTGCCATCCGATCGGAGCTTCTGGAAAGACCTGTAACCAGAGCAGCGGCCAGTGTCCCTGTAAAGACGGCGTAACCGGTATTACTTGCAACAGATGCGCCAGGGGCTACCAACAGAGCAGATCGCATATTGCGCCTTGCATCAGTAAGTACACGCCCACGCGTGCGTTCACTACGCTTGATACCCGGTTTCATTGCCGCGTTTATCTTTTATTTCGATTTCGTTTCCGTCGGCGCTCATCACCACCCTCGAGTCAAGCTCGTTTTGTGCGAGCTACGCCAAGCATGTCGCGATACAACGAGGAAGATAGTATTCCGACTACAGAGAATAAGAGAAATTCTGTATCTCTCCGTAAGAGATGATGTTATGATACATTTGAATAAATTTTCAGAAACTAGTCAGACCAAAAAAAAAAATGAAAAAGGAAGCAGATTTTTTGCAGTTACATTTCTTGAAAATGTCTGAACTCTTTCGCAGTTTTTGAGAAATAATGTATGAACAATCTGTTTTAAAGCAGATTCAGAATGCTAAAACTACAGAGAATTAAAATATGAATTATAAATTCAAAATAAAAGAAAAAAATATCGCAAACCTCTTTCTGTCAATGCGATTTATCGTTATCGATATATTCGTGTATATGCCACGATATAAAAACGCGCAATGTTGTATGACCAGAAAGAGAATGCAAAAAGTCTCGCACCAAGCCGATTTCACGTTCGATCTTTCAGTCTGCTACCAGGGTGGCGAGAAGGTCGAGCAAAAAAAGACACCAGAGCTGCTCGACCACACCCGTACTGCTCTCGAGAATGATCGATCGATCGATCGGGAGGAACACGCGACGATCTCGACACCGGATCTCCTCGCGCTTGTCCAATTAGGCGAAATTTGCGAAAACGTGTGTGCGACCATCGGATCGGAGCCCATTCTCTGCTTCCGCCGCCACGGACGGCTTTTAGTTTCAAATCGAGTTTCAATCAAGAACGAGTGTTCGTGTCACGAAAGATTACATCGTTGCCCGCCTCTGAGTATCACAAAGACGCAATGCTTGTATTTTATCATGCAAACAGGCAGTATAATAAATATAGGACGAGCGAAAATGTTGTACGGTTGTTTGTACTTCGAGCGATACTCTCAGATTTCACACATTACTTCAGTTCAAAAATATCACAAATATAAAATAATGAATACTTATATTTTTAAATATGTGTTAAAAAAACGGCCAAGAAGATAGCGTTTTTAAAGTTTTAATGATCGTTAATGATTTATTTCCGAGAAGGATCAGAAAATATTTTTCGTAATCTCTGTATGAGAGAGAAACAATTATCGATCTGAGCGAGTTCTTAGCATGAACATCTGCAGGATTAACTCAGCCTTCCATCCAAACTCGTTCCTCTCATTTATCTCGTATTCTTACAGAGATACCCAGAGTCGTGCAGACGCAGGGCACGGCTGGTGAGGAGAGCGGCGAGCATGAGGACGACGACGACGAGCGTGGATACGATGGACGAGCTGGTAAGTAAGTGCAAAGTAAACTCGAAGGTGCGTATATACACTGAGCAAATGAACAACGAACAGTGAGCGCGAATCTTCAGACTGATGTTTGTTCATAATATCTCGATCGAATTAACGCCACCTTTGGTGCTTTTACGGTATTGATTGCGTAAAGTTACAATTGTCAATCACCACTATTTTTTAATATTAAGTATTTAATTATAATTTAAGAAAACGCGGTTTCCTGTATTATCTCCATGTCTTGGAATATTGTTAAATGCCAATTGTTTGATAATTTTTATCAGGTTGTTTTTTGCTTTGATAAAATGAACCACAATGTTCATAAAATGATATATCAAGTCACGTGGAGATAATCCATAATTAAACCACGTAACTTCCTTGAAGAAAACGCGCCCATGAAAGTCTAAAGTCCCTCTTAAATGTCTAAAAAGTAATTATAATTATTTATTAATTAAAATTATTAATGAATTAATTATCTCATAAAGTAGAAGCTGTAAAAAATATTTTTTAGACAAATATGTTTTGTAAAGTAATTTTTCTATTAAATATCGTAACTGTTAAAAAATATACATATGTGTTATTTTAATTGCAATGTCTATTTTTAGTTCGTTGTATTTTTGTTCAGTATATACGCGCTTCCATGTGACTGTGTATAGTTAGCTTGTTTGCGTTTAACTATCCTACGGTCGAACTACTTGACATTCTGCGCGTTACGCTACGACGCGTCGAACATGCACTCTACTAGTGACACACTGGGCGACGTAAAAATTGCGGGTGAACGATGGAACGTAAGAAGATAAGATAGATGAGTGGGAAAGATAGAAGAGACAGGAGAGGGAATAACATCTCGAGTCTCGAGAGGCAAGCGATGTGATGTTAACGTAGGTCGGTATTCTAATGTCACGTATTCAGCACTAATGCCCTGTCCGATTCTGAGTTACATTTGTCTTGTACAATGATTTAATATAAACGTGAGATGAGAGTGAAGCAGCTGCATTTAGCGCTCGTAAATAAGATAAATGCAAGCATAGTAATCTTCCAATTGTGTGACAGTCACGAATCCATTGTGATATTGAAATGATACTGAAGAAACGCTATTTCGAGGAAATTAAAAATTAAAAAAACAGCATGTACTGCAACATTAAGACGTTTTAAAATTAATTCGCGTGATTTTTTCAAAATAAATACGAAAGAAAAATTTACTTTGCACTTCAATTTGGTGTTGTTATAAATATTAATTACCGTGAATTTGTTATATTTTAAAATTTATACTGCTAATAATATTCTTCAAATATACAATCCAGGTTCTTATTGCATTAATATTTTATGTTTATAATAATTTATATCGTTCGCACAATTTTAAAAATTAAATATTACTTTACGAAAACGTGAAAAAACTAGGCAAATATACACATTACATAATATTCTACAATATTTTATTCTGTAGCATTAAAAATATCTGCAAAATATAAGTAAAAAAATTGTATCGATAAGAAAATAGAGATTAACTTTGCGATTAATAACAAAATTGCGATATGTTAAAAAAAAAAGAAGAATTTCTACTTCATAACTTTTTATAAGTCATTATCACTAAAAAATTTTGGAATTTATCCATGAAACTCAAATGAGAAACCGTTGATACTTTTGATACGTATTGCGTACACAACTAAATAAACTTTGCTACGGATCTGAGTCTGTGCACACAATCATATTATTATTTCCGCAAATTTAACGAGGATCAGGATGGAAGGAAGTCGATCTGGATACGAGCTTCGTCGCCACGTGGTAGAACGGAATGCGGGCGCTATATTAATTTAAGCAGACAGAGCAGATAGAGCTGATGAGCGAGCGAGAAGGAGAAAGAGGGTCGGAACGTCTAGCCGCTCGGTCGCAGCCTCTCAGCCACCCCTAATGGCTTAATTAAAACTACCCTCGCTTGCGGCTCGCCCGTTTACTCCGGCATTTTCACTCGCGCAGACGATGCGCGATTTTCACAGCGAGCTCTTAGCTATGCTCAAGCAAGTGAAGGAATTCTCTATTCGAGACATCGATGTATCTCGATAAATTTAGCTTTTAGATACCGATATTTTCTCATATATTGAAATCATATATAGAAGAAGTAAAAAATGGAATCTGACAAAATTCAGTTCTAATCAAATTTTGATATATGGTGTTCATGCTACAAATTAATACATATTCAAATTTTTATCCAAGAGTAACTTATTATCGCAGCGTGTATATTTTTACATAAAACTTACATTTTAATTTGCATATATCTAAAAGTATTATGCTTTAGATACCTTACAGATATTTTCTTTATATAGTGAAAAATAATACTTGACAAAGTAAGAAATTTATTGTAAACAATAAGTTTTGTTTAAGCATTACGAGACGTCTACATTGATTAGAATAAATGTTTTAAAATATTAAGATGCTTACATAGACTCCAGGAAGGATTAAACATTAAATGCCGCCGATGTACACTAATGTAGTTACTGTCCTAGAACTTTAACAAGAAAGCTCTAACTCCTAATTTAGTGTCGTCCCCAACGACCCTGTCTTAAGGACGTTGCGGAGAATAGCTTCCGATCTTATGTAGAAAAATGGTTCTTTCTTACGCTTAAAACTGTTTTAATCTGTATGCAAATTGGTTTCTTATGTCACTGATTACTCTGAGATAAAAATGTAAAATTCGTAATAGTACCATTTAACATACTTGATTTAAATATTAAAAATTATTTAGAATAATATTACAATTAACTTTTACAATTCAATTGTTCTAGATTATTTTCAAATTAATGAAAAATATACTTATTTATCACCGTCTCAATATCATATAAATTTTATCTTTTTTAAATATCTCTTATATTTATTTTGTACTTTATGATTATATTAAATTTGTCGTTCATAAAAATATTTCAGCACAGCATTCATTTTAGTGTCGCGTTTGTATTGATATCGCGTATATCGCAATAAAAATCAGAGTAAACAGACTTTCACCTGACAACGACGTCGTTACAATAATCAGATAAGATGTTGATTTGAAAAACTTGTAAAACTATACCGACACAATGCGTCTCGCGTTCACGACGGATCGAGCGATTTTTCCGGGTTGAGAACTGATGGCATGAAAAGCGAGAGGCTCTCTAGTTGTCGTCCCTCTCGAGTTCTCTCGTTGCATCGAATGCACGCGTTTCTACCCACGCGTGCTCCATATGCAGAGCGTAGATTACATACGTCTCGACGCTCCCTGCATTTCGAACGCGAGTGAAATATCGACGCGCAAAGAGGAGTATCGCGATCAAGTTTGCACCTGGGGCCAAATACACTCCACGGATATGATACTAATTATCAGATATTGTGATCGCCAAAGAAATGATTCTTGTTTAACCAATTTTGTTTTACGATCATTGAACTAAAGATAAAAGTATTTGATACAATCGAAAAATCATAAAACAACAAGTTCTCTTTTAATCGTGAAGAAATTTTTTCGAAATAGTACTTTTATATGTATAAATTCCTACTTCTAAGTTCGAAGAGATTATATAATAGCTACCAATGAGTATTTACAAAGATTTATACAAGTATCGTATTTTAATATAGTCTAGTATTTAAAATTTAAGTTGCGTTTGTAGTAAGAATTTGATTAAATATAAACTAAAAAACAGATTAACAAAAATTATCGTAAAATTACATACGTTAGCAGAAACTATTGGCCACTGCATAGATAAAATACATTAATAAAGTTATTCATCATAATTCGCAAAAATTTTTTTTCTCAACATTTTATTTTGCAAAATACATCGCGCGATGTGTGCTTCTAAATTCAAAATATTCAAAACTCTAAATTGTAAACGTTTACATACTGGGACGAAATTATTTCGATTTTGTTCCCGTTTAATTTTTGCTATCGTGTGCTTTTCTTTACGAGACACGTAGAAATTTTACCGCCTACATAGCGCACATAATTCCGCTTGTAGATTACGCGGCGACGTTACCTACTCCACTCGTGCAGGAGTGAAATATCGACGCAAGTAGTATCGTAATCGAATTTACACCTGGCGAGTGTCGCGCCGAGTGGCACTGTCGCTGTAAATTCTTGTAGGGAAACTGCCGCAGGAACGGCCTGCGTAAATTATCTACCGTAATAGGCCTCCTGGAAATACTCTTCTTACAGTCGCTCCTCCTTCCCTACGAAATCACGATCACGACCTCAGCATCTCGATAATGTCGCGATAAGTCGCCACAAGTCAACGTTCTTGTATAGCGGGTATCTTGGACATAGATAACGCGAGGATAATAGATAACTAAGAAAATGATAGTCATTTTAATGAAGAAACTTTAATATTTATGTACGTAGATATTTGATATCACAGATTAACGTAATTAACTCACGTGCTTCAAACTTCTTGACTCAAATTTCTCAATTTATTGTTACATTTGTTAGTAATAAATATTATATTATATTATAAATTATATTATATTATATTATATTATATTATATTATATTATATATAATTTTATATTTTCAATTTATTATAACATTTGAATTTGTGATAAAAATTTAATTTTTTACTTAATTGTTAAAATACTTTACATAAAACATAAAAAGAAGATGTAATGGAGAATAATTTCGAATCGGGTTTTTGTAAAAAAAAAAAAAAAGAAGTTTTATCAAGTTTTTCTGACAGCTAAGAAAATCCGTGACGTCTGGAATACCTTGTGTAACAAGCCGATTTTAAATTAAAATCGCGTTGGTTAACAGAATGTTAAAAAACGCCGAACCGGTATTAACCGACTTACTTACGTTTGTATCCATTTGTATCTCAAATAAAACGATCACGCAAGATTAAGTCGATTCTTGATTTTCGCGTTGTCGAAATTTCATTAGGACGAAGTCTACTGATCATGCTTCATGCTCGCTCTCATCGCGTGCAGGGTTTAGACTTCATTACTAGTTTCTCTCGCGTACTTCTTCTCTCGTTATTTTGCCCGACGGCAAAGCGAGATTAACTTATCTTTTTATTTTTCAATTCCTGCTACTTTAACTTCGTAATTTAATATACGTTTCGATCTATAAGGAATCTGTATTGTTACATAACTATCTAATATTATATTTATATGAAAAAGATATATGCCACGATATATATCTTATATTATCGTACTATCATAGCAAAACGGGAAGAGAATATAGAAAGAGAGATGAGAGAATATCAAAAAGCATCAAAGCTTATGCAAGATTTATGAAACTTTTGCTTGATATCCGAAAAAATAGCATTATAACGATTATATTATATGGTAATATGTACAAATGTACATTTACATTTAGGGATTTAAAATACAGTGTAAACTTATAAACTTTATATGGACGTTATTTAATCGTTATGAATCGTTATTTTGATTGCAAATAATTTAATTATAGATATTTCAAATGCAATCGGCGCGAACACTGTATTCATATAGGTATTATTGAGAAGAATTTATTATCGCGCAATGTTGACAGTTGCAATTTATTTTGCATTTTTATTATTGAGGAATTAAAACAAAATGATTATTTTGCTTTTATTGTAAAAACACGCATAGAATTAATTTTCTGAAATAAATGTCATGTCCTATAGAACATGTAACTTTTCATAATTAAAACGCTAGGTATATTTGAATATCTTCTGCTCATATCTTAATCGACTTCAATACCCTTTAATACCGAAAGCTAAAAAAACGAGCGAAAGGAACGAGCTGTATTTAATGAGTAAACTTTTGTAAATAGTAAAAGAAATCATTTATATACGTACATATTGATAAGAAATTCTTATGGGTTTTTTTTGCAATAAGCCGTCTAAGCTCTAAGCCTTAAACCATAAAAAATTAATCAATTGCAGTCGAATGTAAGAAAAATATCGACTGATGATTAGTCAATTTCTTACGGTTTAAAATTTAAAACTTAGGTAATGACTTACTGCAAAAAAGCTTATTAAATAACATGTTTACCAATGATCGACAACGAACGGATCGTATATATGTGTGTTTCAGGCTTATCGTCTCTACGTATTATTATAATATAAGGCGAATATCGCCGGGAAGGTCCACTTGACACGATCCACCCACGCGAGCTGGAAATCGCGCGGTCCGCCGCGAACCGGCGTGATCGTCATCAGATACGCGGCTGGCTCGTTACCGGGCCCCGATCTCTCGCGCGGGCCTTCCGCTGCCGCGGGGATGGACCCGCGCGATCTCACGTGTCCGCCCCCGCCGTTATTCATAAGCAGCGCGGTAATTACGACGAACTGGTAGCCCTCGGCTACCTTACCCCTGTCGAAGGCGGCCCACTCCCCTCAGTTCGCGTAGCATCGCGCGGTAACGTAAGCGCGCATATCCGGCGTATGCATTCCGCGTCACGGATCGCATCTATATGTTAATGCTCCGCCACACAACCGAACGCACGTCGTAATTCTCGCGTAGCGCAGCGCAATGCACCGCATCGCACCCACGCGTGTGTTCATCGCGTGCCTCGGGAGTCTCGCGAAAAGGACGCGAATCGATTCGGTTTTGACGTATGATACCGATACGGTTGAGAGACGAATGATCATTCCGCGGACTATGGTAGAATTAGTTAAAGCTAAAAAGTCATTTAGAGATTCGTATTTATGATTATAATATGTATTTATAATTATGTGGATCATGTATCAAATCGTATGTGGATCATATGTATCGAGATACTCGAAACAAAGACCCGTGTGAAGCTGGCCCCCCAATACTAAAAAATCGATTTTTTTTTTCATGCATTCGTTTGCTCATCGTTTGCTCACGAATGCTCAGTTGGAATTTTCGTTTTCTCATCCTTAGTTCAAAAGATTTGTGAGCAAACGTTGAGCAAATGCATGCCAAAAAAAAATGATTTTTTAATTCGATACCAAAACTTAATTTTCTTGCATCTTTTGAACTAAGGGATGAGCAAACGAAAATTCCAACTGAGCATTCGTGAGCAAACGATGAGCAAACGAATGCATGAAGAAAAAAAATCGATTTTTTAATATCGGGGGGCCAGTTTCACACGAGTGAAACAAAGAATTATATTCTGAAACGCAAACCGTTCATATTTTGATTAAAGAAAATCTGAAAATGTGTACTGACAATAAGCCGATTGTGAGAAATGCAAAGATTATTTCCAATGTTAAAATATGATATGACTGTGGAACACGCAGCAATATTAAGCTGGAATTGTATGATGCATGATTTTTTGAGTGGTGAGCATGCATATTGCTATGTCGATTTTGATGCCTGAACGTATTTTGGAATCCGCTTAACGCTGCAAATACTTTGAAGTATGCTTTATTTGTCAATTCGTAAAATACTTTCTTCTGATTGGTGAACGAAGCATTTACAGCGTTAAGTAAATCGTAGAACATATTCATGTATGTCCATGCGTCACAGCAGCATGCATGCTTATCATTCAAGAGATCATACATTTGTGTGATTCCAGTTTTAGATAACACGCAATGAGACAATAAATTGTGTGCTATTAATAAATTTTTATTGCACAATTTTTATAAAGATATATTAATAACATATAATTTACATACCTCATGATTATTCCGCGCTGATGTTTCCCAATCCTCCTCTTTATGGATTCTGTTTTTTTTTGCACTCATACACAACTCAATACTTGCAAAAACATGATCAATTACAATCGTTATACAGAATAATCGTATGGCACTCTCAACGTTAATCGCATGCAACGCGCACTTTACTATTGTCCGTTGCGATGTAATCCCGTCGAATTGCAATCGCGAAAACAATGAAAAAAAAATACGAGGCTCTCGATACTGACAAATCTTGCGAATGACTCAAATTTGTCCAATAAAATCTCGAAGGAAATGTTGTACATTGTTTGCAATTTCGAATTTATATTAGTTAAAGTCGAATTTATATTAAGCAATTGACAAATATCGGAATTGATTTAACTATGATTTATTAATTATCGCAACGATATTCAAATCACAATAGTTCCGTTTTTAAATAAAAATTTTGAAAATGATGATCATTTATGGTCAACCGAAAATGTACATCATTAAAATTCTCAACTCTCTCTTGTATACGCAATATATTTCAAACGCGTAAATCCAATTAAACACTATTGTATAATCACTCAATCTGTCGATTTGTCAATCACTCATTCTATCTATTTGTATTCTATTCTGTGCTCTTTAATCAGAAAGTAACGAGCAAATCAACGAAAAATTCAAAAAGCAGCTTGAGGTACATTCGTAATGATAAAACATCGTTAGAGAAATGGAAATACGTCCGTACGCGATATACAGACGTATGTATGTATATATCGTATAGATATAATTTATAGTTCCTATCTTCTATTACTATGTAAAATGAATGATTCATGCGAAACACTAGTATCGATATACATTTATAATTATTAATCAAGGAAGTCAATGTATCGCGTATATTGATAATTCGCAGGAAGTAATTACGTTTCTTCGAATTTGCGATCGTGTTCGACGATATACGGAGCGGCACGCGCTGTGTTACCTGCCGACTCGAGTCTCAATCTATCCAAAATTGATAACGTAACGGTCGTAGCGCGCGGCAAGCGCCGCCGTCCCGCCGCGTTGTCATCAAAACAAACATTGTGACGATAAACCGCCGTAACCGTCTCTCTCTCTCTCTCTCTCTCTCTCTCGCTGCTATGAAATATTTAACGTATTACTATTAAATAATAAACGTTTCTCTCTCTCTCTCTCTCTCTCTCTCTCTCTCTCTCTCTCTCTCTCTCGTGTATTTTAAATCAATTCCAATAAATAAACTATTGTAGTTCGTTCCACTTTTCATTTTGCGGACTCGTTACAATGATTCCATTCGGTTGAGAGAGTGGAATAGAAATATATCGTGTTACTTCAAAATCATAATTTTTATATAATTTTAATTTCTTAAACATTAAATGTAACCCGCCGTCTGCAATCTGGATCTTTTTCGTTCAGTCCGAGATTTTTTGCTGTTCTGGACTTACAAAAAAAAAAAAATATGGAAAAATTCAGAGTTACTTTTAAACATTTCCGTTACATTATCAAATAGTTTTCTTGATTATTTTAGGACAGAGATTTAGAGATAAAATTTCACTTCTACCGAAAAAGACTCAGAATGCAAACGTATTGAAAAAACTACAATTTGGATATCTGTTAATTATGCGATATAAACTCGGCATTTTCATATTCATAAATGATATAAAAATGTCACTGTGTGATTTGTTAAAATCTTTCGCTGTTTGAAATTTCGAAATTCATAATTGTCGAGCAAATTATAAAGCTTTGTACTTTTATATGACATTATTCTTTCGCAGTAAATCCGATTAAGTTTGATAAAGCTCTGCTATTCCAGTGATTAGTAAAAGTAATCATAATTAACCGCGTCATTACGAGAATTGTATTGTGCAACAAACGAATCTAAAAAAGGAAGAGGAACAAGCCTAACAGACAACGGCGTAATAATCATGAGGCAAGTAAATTATTATTGATTTATCATTTCAATTGCAGAAACCGATGTATCTTTATTCGATCGAGTTTTAAACAAGCCGCGCAACTTGTCGATGCAAATCACGAATGCAGACTGGGGATAAAAGAGTGATTATCTTGATAAATTATTCAGTCGAGATTACCATAAACATGCGCGGAAAGCTCTATTTCTACAGGGCGGACAAGTGCGAGATATCTTTCTAACTTGCCTGATAAATTTGGTCTAATTATTTAGCTTATATGGCGACGTCGATTTGTTACGCAGCTCTGGTTTTAATTCGTCAATGTATTCTTATGCAACTATAAATAGCTGTTCAGTGCAATCATTCTGGCACGACAAAAAGGCGCTGTGATGCAAATTACGAACCAATGATGAGATCGAAGGGGCGATTATGCTAATAAATTGTTCAACCAAATTATCATAAACACGATCATACATATTTCACCATTTGCAAAACAGTCACATCACTTTTTAAGTGTAGTCAATTAACAAACTTGTTGTTAATCATAGATACGTTATTCAAATCTGTTGTTTTATTATTTGGTATAATCCGTAAAGCTTTTTACTTGATATAATTCTATCATAACCGTAAAATGATGTATAAATTATATCTATATAAGATCAATAAAATTAAATAAACGATTATCCTTCTGACAAATCGTCTTCTGGAGATCCATCGTAAATGTGAGCACAAAGCATTTGCTATATCTGCTAAATTAGTATCAATATCACGTTTTAAGGCAATCTTCATACCTTATACGTCTAGCACACCTACGTTGTAGACTTTAACGGCAAAGGAAACATAAAATAAATTATCATAATAGAAAAAGATTACAATTTTATATGATACATTGCAAAAATGATTTCACAAAAATTGGCGCTAACCAACAGTCCGGTATTATTATTTGTGATTATCTATTCGTAAAACGTATAACTTAACGTCAAAACAATTTTCCATTTTTCCGAATCACGAGAATACATATCGAGGAAAAGTCGTTCGTATACTTGAACAGTATATCATCATCTGCCAAATCGAGGGTGCTTTTCTTCGCCTCGACATTCATGATCTACCATCGAACACTCGACTGGTATTCATGGGAACAAAGGAAAGTATGCGGGCAAAGCGGAGCCGAAAAATCTCGTTTCGCCGTCGACGAAGTGCCTTCTTATCGTTGTGCGCGCGATTCCACCCTTAACGGAAGCTCTATGCTCTCAGGCACTCGCAATGTATTCGAGTGTTCCGAGAATTTTCTTTCTCTGCTTGTGCTGAGATTGTATGGGAAGTCACAGAGTCGGATCAAATTTTAAGAAGAGAGTGGCAAGTTCAAAATGACCAAATGCGAAATATATCTAGATCATTGCAATTCTATATTTAAATAATTGTAATACGAAATTGGATCGATGAGAATAAATTTAATTAAGAGAAATTCTATAATATATTCGATCAAAGCGGATCTTAGTACTTAAGTCTCGATCACATTTAAATCATTGTATTGAAAAGAAGTAGCAATTATAGAATGATGGCAGTGCCTTCTAATGCGATCATTTAAATTCGTTAAAACCATACAATCAGTTAAATTAAAAAATCGATATATAGTTTCATATAAATATATTAATATTTTCTTCATTTTTTAAATTAAAGATTGTTAAAATACGGATGTGTATATATTATAATTATTCTACATACAAGTTTCAATTTGATTGAATTTATCAACTTTTCTTTTAAAAGGCATCCACGCACATATTACATAAATACGAAATTGTAGGTTTCATCTTCAAAATTGATTTTCTTGTAGAATTACATTATTCTGCTTCTCAGATACACACTTTTGGACTTTGAAGCAAGTGTCAGGGATAAGATTTCGTGACGCGTTTCCTAATTTGATAATATCGGGTATTATACATTGGCGAATCCGAAGGAGAGACGCTGGTCTGTTATTAAATTAACCTTCGTCAAGACCTGTTATTAAATTAAGCTTCCAGCGATCGCGTACATGTACTGCAGTTAATAGCAGATAATTTAATGTTCAATGTAAGCTGAATGAAAACAAGTGCTTTGTTTTCTTACTCAAAATGCACACTTTGCACATTGCAACACACTTATATATTATCATTGCGAAAAATCATATTACTTAATGATATCATACGATGAATCGCGGTTGTTTCTCAATTCGATATATAATATACATTTTATGATGGATCCTTCTTTCGAGGCTTTTCTTCGAGATAAATTGCTTCACCAGCTTCAGCAATAAAACCGACCCTGGTAGGAAATAAACGTCAGACCATTAAAGCGAATCCACGCGATGTATATCTGCGGCAAAATAATAATAACTCGAACCCTCCTTTCGGGCCTCCCTTGTGCAGAGGGAGAAAAGTACTAGGTGGAGACCGGGCATAAGGGATGTAGGAGGCACAAACTTCAAAAAGGGAAAGGGAAAGAAAGGAAGAGGGAGAGTCGTCGTCGTCAAGTACGTGTTCATTTACGTAAGTATATGTATACACGCGTGTACGTATTCACGTATTTCTGCGGCTTTTTCCGCGTGCATATCGCTCGCGTACAGTACGTTTTATCAACGACGCCGATGGACCGGAGAAAAAAAGAACGATATAAACGCTGTAAAGGGTTACGGGCGGATGGGTAATGACGGCGATTAAAGACCATCCGCAAAACCAGTTCGGTTTATTTCTGCGAGTTATCGTAGTGAAGTGTGGAAAGCACCGCCCCGTTAAGCCGCGCGCGGACAAAGTCATCTCGCGTCTACTTTGCTCGTGGTGTAAATTCCGTGGCCGTGTAATGACTGTCGAAGTACGCACTTCGTCGATCACTGCGAATTGATACGTCGAGTCGGGGCGCGACGTCGTAACTTTATACAACTTAACATTCGTTTGCACATCCCGATCTACCAGTTGATACATATATAACCGTGTTTATATCCTGTAACTTTATTTAAATGTAGAGTTAAGTAGATCTTGCCTCATTATTCACAGAAGGTATGCGAATTCTCTTTGCAACAATTTCACTGAATCGTTTCTGCTGATGTTTCTCAACACGTTTGATTTACCGATTAACGTGATTTGTTGAGGCAAAAGGATCTCGAAGTCGTGGATTTATGCAACTCGTTAATTCGGATAACGAGTATTTCGATTAATTATAATCATTTGGCTCTTTATAATCGTTGTGTATTTTGATATTTCCTGATGAAAGAATGAAAGTAATAATACACTGCCGTGACTTACATTACGGTTGCTTCTTTTTAGCTCGGTTTGTCCTTTCACCGGATTAAAGGACTTATGTTCGACAAAAAGACGGTACAAAGATAATAAATGGTATCAATGCAATAATTTTCGAGCAATATATTACGATAATCGCATGGCACGAATAAACTGCTGGTTTGCAAAAACGCATTTAAATGCAACTGACAGAGTTATGTGAGTTACAGCATACTCAAAAATTTACACCATCATTAATAACAAAGTAAGATTTATAAGAGTGATACGCAAGATTAAAGTAAAATTTATTGAGCTATGACTTATTTAAGTGAAAGTGAAAAATATATTTAAAAAAACTATTTATTAAGAAATCGATGTAAGCAACGCTTAGAGAAAGATTCAAAAATATTTTGAAAAATTTGCGACAATCAAATAATTTAGATACTTTCTATTTTATTATATGCTTCCTTTCTCTCTATATTTAAGTATTTTACTTATAGTTCACTTATATAGTTTTTTTTTACTTATAGTTTAAATAGCGCACTTTCCGAGGATAAAAATGTACTATTCTGAGAGTTAATTATGTTAATTTCCAAAATATATTTAGAGATATAGAGTCCTGTCACAAAGCAACTTGCCGAGTTGAGGATTTTAATGGCGCGGCGCGTCGCATTTAAGTATACCTCGACGACTGTACCACGTAAACGTGTTGCGTGCGCGTATGCGCTCGGATAAACGCCCACCGAGGGTCTTTCCGTTTCGGGAAACATACCCCGAGCACTGTTTGCACACTACATCGGTTCGTTCTCTTTCCCGTTTTCTTCCTTTTCCTCCATAGACGCACCTTAAAGCGGCAACGCGCTTTCCTCTCGTCCGGCACGTATCGCGTGTATTTATGGACGTATTTACAAATACTCGCGGCGTAAATACAGCCTGCGTGTAATTTAGACGTTGCAATAAGATTCCTCGTGCAAGTTGCAACACCAGCTTCGACCGCAAGGTGCAGACTTTTTCTTTGAAAGAATCGGCTACTCTCGTATCATGGAATTTCTCATTCAAAGGACTCCATACTCATTACATGGAAAATTGAATTAAATTACTTAATTTTACATGTAATGTGATGAATGAAAAATGTTACAGATACAAGGCTAAAAATAAATTTTTGAACTGAACGTAACAAAAGTGTGTGAGCATAAACATTTTACATCTTGACCATAATTCAAAACTTTGCACCTTTAGCTCAAAAATTATTTATTATTGAACCTTGTGACAGTTGTGACATCTTTCGTTCATCACATTATAAGTTCCAGTATATACTAATAAAAGATCTGGATAACTGCTAAATGTTGAATAAATATTTTAATAAAATGTTTGATTAATATAATCAAAAATAATTCTCTTTTTCTAAATTTTTAATAAGTATATTACCAACTATGATAATATAATAAACAACCGTCTGATAGTAATTACTAAATCTTTTAGAAAAGCAAAATAGTTTTTTGTTATATTAACCGAACATTTTCTGTATAAACTGTATATCCAATTTTCTCTAAACTTAACATGTAACAGACGTGTATTTAAACGATTTAGAAACGGAACGTAGGAAGAGCACATGTTTCGAGAACACCGGGAAACTCTCTTCTAGCAATTTCGTCGTTGTCTTGTCGATCGCGATAGGACCCGCCTTGTGTTTCTTACAATACGAACAATGCGATACACCGGCGACCACGTATTGTTGGCTACGCGAAAGGAAGTAACTTTCGCAGGAAATGACCTTTCCATTCGTTCGAATGACGTGCCGAGAACGAGCGCGGGGCAATCGATCTGTTTTTCGCGGACTGTTAAAGCCGAACGAGGGTTTCGTCGTCGCGACGTCGACGATAAAAGCAATGCCGGCGCGGAGGAATGACCGATCGCACTTTCGATACTTCCGAACGAGGTGGAAGATATCCCGCGAAATTTTATAGCGGATAGACTCGACCGAGGAATTACGTTAAGCTCGAGAAATTGCCCTCGGCAGGCTATAAAACATAGTATTAGATTAACGAACAGAAAAGATTCGAGAGAAATTGGATGAAGGGAAAACAGGAATATTTTTGATCGGAAACTTTTGATTAGAAGATTGCTTGACAAATATTTTTTTCCTTATTACATTTTGCATGTAATATGAGAGAATAGTTTTCAACGTACAGTATACGGATCTTTAAATGGAAATTAGTTTATTAATCGCTATTTTAGTAACAATTTGCATAAACATATTATGTATAAAAAGATTTTTAGCACTGATTTTTTATACACTGACAGAAAAATTGATGGTATTTGTACATATAATTACATATATTATAATTATGATTATTACTGTTTTAATTTTAGTATAATAACTATATATATATATATATATATATATATATATATATATATATATATATATATATATATATATATATATATATATATATAGTTCTATGAAATATTATAGTTAGCAACCAAAAATGACTATAAATATTATTACCATAATAATGGTAAAATTAATATAATTTACAATCATTTTTTTAGACAAAACCACGTGTTATAATTGTCTCAAAAAATATTTAACTATAATTTATGGATCATTTTTATGGCAACAATAATTATATAATTATAGCCATTTGTTCAACTATACATATTTGTTCGTAGAATTATACATATAGTTATTACTGACGTTATATAGCAGTAATCATAATAATTACAGTACTGTGTAATTCTAGTTACAAGTACCCAAAATTTTTCGTTCAGTATAATTCAGTAAGATGCTTTATTTCAGAACTTAAGTTAAAACAGATTTTATCGTGCTATCCACAAGCATACAAAAAGTTTCATCTTCCAACATTCGAGACAATGGCTTCATTTGTACAACAAAGAACTAAGTTTAAACTTAGTCGCAAGTAAGTGTCAGAAGAATTTTCACGAGGTAAGGTAATGATTTATTTTCACATAAAACCGGGACTGAAGAGTCCGGCAAAAGTTTTCGGGTAATGACCTCGTCGATGGGTACGAGACAATCTTGTACGCGTCGCGGACAATCACGACCTAATTATGCATACTGGATACTGATGCGCGCATACGCATCGCCCGGAGCTTGGCGCGATGTAAATTCCTCACGAAAAAAAAGAATCTCGTAGCTCGCGCGCCTACATGAAAATGGAGAACCGCCTAGGGCATTTTATTCCGGTCGAGCGAATCGACTAGTCGACATTATTCAAAAATTCCCGCAGCTTGCTCTTACGCTTCCTTACCCTCAATTAGCAACGCGATACTCGAACGCAAAGCTTTATAGGAGCGATTTACGCATAACGAGGGAACTTTGGAGACTTATTGCCGCGTCGTACGATTTTTCCCTTATATTAAATTATCCGCGTCTCGGAGCAAATGCGCGACCTTGAATTCGAACCCTTCAACCCAAAACGTCGTATTGAAACTCAATGTTTAAAAAAAAAACATATGGAATGTTTCATAGTGATCCTTGAGAAAAAAATATGTTTAGAACATGTTTTTAGTAATAATTTTTAATTAATAAATAAGATAATCAAAAGGCTCAGTTGAATAAATCACAAAAACAAGATGATATGAGCCAACACAAGTTCTTAGTGTGCACTTTTCATACAATTTATTAGAAATCATCGTATCTTAAAATTGGCGTGTCACGCTTTTTTGAAGCCTCTATTCGTTAAGGCTGTTGGTATTCTCTGATTTTGATGTGGTTCCGTATCCGGGGGTTTTCGGGGTCGATAATTACGAATCTGAACTCAAAAATTGAAAATTCGAAATAGTTGATCTAATATGGCGGACGGAAATGTTACTGAAATCCTTAAGATTCTTCGATTTTGTTGAAATTTGGTTACAGGTGGTTTTTGGGGACGTTCGTTACGAATCCGTATTTAAAACTTGAAAGTTCAAAACGGCGTTTTGATTCAGTCTTCTAAAATCTGTTTTCGTCAATCTGGCGGATGGAATATAAAGGGGATTTTGGTTTTAGTGTGTTTTTGAAGTAGAATTTAAATTAGCAAAAAAAAGCCCTTGAAGAATATGTACTTGATTTTTCACTTGCTGCTATTTTTCTTTGAAAAATGGATGGACGTACCAACTTTAGTCTTAAGTCAGCACAGCCACACTGTGGATCGAATTTTTCGACGTAAACGATGAGCAAAATATCGGATTCTGGATATTCTTAGAGCAAATAATTCTAGAAATATTTTGAGACCAAAATGGTCCCAGCAATTGATTGCTTTAATGTACTTACTCTTGTACGCGACCCAACACAGCCACACTGTGGGTCAAATTTTTCGACGTAAACGATGAGCAAAATATCGGATTCTGGATATTCTTAGAGCAAATAATTCTAGAAACATTTTGAGACCAAAATGATCCCGGCAATTGATTGCTTTAATGTACTTTACTCTTGTACGCGACCCAGCACAGCCACACTGTGGGTCGAATTTTTCGACGTAAACGATGAGCAAAAAATTCGAATTGTGAACATTCTTAGAGCAAATAATTCTAGAAACATTTTGAGATCAAAATGATCCCGTCAATTAATTGCTTTAATATACTTTACTCTTGTACGCAAACCAGCACAACTACACTGTGGGTCGAATTTTTCGATATAAACGTTGAATAAAAAAATAAGCTAAATATTGTTTATCAAAATGGTAAAATTAATGTGGCGATCGAAAACAATAATGAAATTCTAAAGGTTTTCAAATTTCAGGGAAATTTTGTATTAGTAGGAATTAGAGGAGTTGTTGATTTCAAAACAAGTTTCAAAGAAACATAATTCATAATATTTAAAAAGAGCATAATGGACCATCGCGCGCGTAGCGCGCGCAAGGAATGTGCTAGTAAATAATAAAACGTACTTGTTAATAAAAGGTATACACACACTAAGAACTTGTGTTGGCGCATATTCGCATCTTGTTTGTTTTTTTGTGAATTTTTAATTAATTAATCAAATTAAATGAAAAGAATTGAGCAATAGCAAATAATTTAAATCTAAATTCTAGTGCAATATATACTTGAGATTAATCATTAAATAGTTCAATGTTTCATATTTATATCGTAAAATATTATATTACAAAATTTTTATTAAAATTTATTAAATTGAAAGTTCTTTTTTTACTTTACATTCTAATGACATATTTCATAAATGTTTGCTCGTACAAGAAACAATTCATGTCAAAGAAATATTATGATAAGAAAAAAATCTGTAATTATTTCAGTATAATAACAAGTGATTAATTTTTTTCATAGTTTACGCGATTCCTCATTGAAGTAGCTCAAAATTACGCGATGTTAATGAATTTATCATCAGTCTCTGACTCTTACACGTTAATTCATTGGAGCACAAAACTCGCATAATTTAAAACAATTATGCATTCTATCAATCAAGAATTGACTAAAAATCATATATGTATCACAGTGTATTAAACTATATCAGTTAAATTACTTTATATAATCCTTCAGCATCCCCGAGGATTTAAACAGTGGACAAGAAAAATCTTTCCGCCTATCTGTTCGTCTAACCACGTAGATTTCCGTATATTAAATGCATCCCGTAATCTTCACGCTGACTGCATTCAAGAGTTAACTAACACCATTCGGTGTATTCGAACAGCTCGCGATGTTGCATTCCCGAAGACGGTGCATTTCTCTCGTTTACCCGTTAAAGCCGCTTCGAGGTGTCCCAGTATACGTCAAGGCGCGCTCTTTGAGAAAAATTGATATCGTCCGATAAAGATTTTTACCGCTCTCTAGCTTTTCTCCCCCACGTCCCAGCAAACCGTTTGAATCTTCTTTTTTCGTCCGTATTTCATAGCCGTTCAATCTCGCGCCAAGGATCAATGGAGATTTTTCTCAGATAATTGAAATTTTGCGCCTGCATAGCTCTTCTCGCTGATGCGGGCAGTTGAAAGGACACAAACGATCGGGGAAATGAAATAGCGAAAAGCGTGAAATAGGATGCCTCATCTCTTTTAATCTCCGCAAAATACATTTATATTCAAAAATGCGTTTCGTTAACTTTAAAAATATTATTAAAAAAGAATGCTTTTTTGTGATTTTCATTCAAAAATTTCTATAATAAAAGAAGAACAAAATTCTTCTATACAATCTAGCTAGAATTTGCATTTCACGCTGAAAAATGTCTGATTGAAAATGAATGAACCAAAAGATTCTGAATTCAATGAAAGATCATACAAAATTTTAGTTCTCTCTCTCTCTCTCTCTCTCTATTCGAATTCTAGTAGATTTAATCTCTGAAAATTCTAATTCGCCTATTCTCAACCAAAATTCGAATCCAGCCAATTGTCTTAGAGTGCAACATCTCGCTTTTAGAAGTAGGGATTAGTAAACATATGTCTTAGTAAATACAGTTCTCTTTGTAAAAATATATCTAACAAATAAGAGTATTTCAAATAACATTTTTGACTCAAAATACTTAAAAGTATTTATCGGTTCGTTTACGTCGCGGGATAAATACGAGTCATTAAACGCAGGAGTATCAACATCGACGTTAATGTGCAGAAATAACGAGCTTCGCCAGTTCGCGCGTTTAAGTTGCCGCGACGAGTAATTGCCAGTGTCAAAATTAACTGCCGTTTACGTTCGATTTGCTCGCGTTTTCTCAGCTGATGCAGCGACCGCGAACTGACGCCAAGCTGTGAACGCGCGCGACAGTACAAATCGCTGGGATCGATAACCACCGGCTCCGTTTGATTAATGCTCGCTCGACGGACGACACGGTTTAACGACACTTATTCGCGAGCGACGCCAACGACGCTGAGATTCTCAATCACTGTAAAAGCCTAATTACTCTGCTAACGCTTCGCTCACTATTACTTGTTCGTTCTCTGCAGTTTTACTCTTTCTGTGCAGGACGTTTCATCATTACTTACTTCTTCTCGATGGTTCTTTGATAATGAATTAAAACGTTCAGTTTAAGAATGAAATTGTCCAATAATCTAGAAGATCCATTTCGAGCATAATCTTATACTTAAGAAAGATCTCTCGAGCCATACTGTTCAGTATTTTCTCATCTTAGTTAGTCTGGTTTGGACTTCCGCATGAAATATAGAGGATTCGAGAAAATTTTCCGATAGCTCAAGTAGTTTCGAAGATGCACACCGGCGAAATCGAGCACCTAACTCACTCCCGTTCATCCAAAGGATTCGTAAATTCTTCGAAGTTTAGAAACGTGCTTCTACTTCATGCGAGACTTCGATTTTTACTCGAAAAAAATTTATAAGATCTCTGCTCAGCACTTTTCTTTTTGTCGATTCTCATATAATCGAATGTGTGAAAATTTTACTCACCACCAGAAATCCATCAGCGACTTAATTTAATATCCGTTATCGTTTGCAACTTTTGAACTTTATAGCGTCTTTTCAGGCTTCTTGGAAAATTTCTGCAGCGCCCGGTGGTACATGCGCACGCGAGCACGTGGCGGACCTACAATAATAATTATCGTCATTATTACCACGCTGGCTTACCAGTCGAGAACCCTAAACCAAAGTTAATTACCAGCCGCCGTGGCTAATTTAAATCAAGACTAATTGACCCATCCCTCGAGCCTCACCCCGTCGTCATTACTGCGCTCACGCTCTGCTCCCTCGCATTACGAAAGTTTCGCCGAAGTTGTATTATATATGGCGAGACCTTTTTGGACCAGTCTCTCTCTCTCTCTCTCTCTCTCTCTCTCTCTCTCTCTCTCTCTCTCTCTCTCTCTCTCTCTCTTTTTCTCTCTCTCTCTCTCTCTCTCTCTCTCTCTCTCTCTCTCTCTCTCTCTCTCTATCTGATAGATTTTCATGAAAGTCACAAGAGACCGTCATGAATTCGAGCCCTTTCCAAGTCTGTTCTGAATTCGAATAGTTTTATTATATTAACGGATCTCACACGAGGTAAGAAAGTAGACTTCGGAAATATTTTTCAATTTACATTTCGTTTAACTGTGTATATATAATAGTCATAGAAATATGTAATATTTTGTGCAAAAATATCTATATTTTAGAGATTATGTAGATGTATACGTATAACAGAGATGTAGAATATATCATATATGGCGCTATTTAATAATATTTTGTTGCAACCGAATTGATCTTCATGTAAAAAGCAGGAAAATTCGCATTTGAGAAACTCTGGGAACCCTCAAGATTTCAAAGAATTCCACGTTAATGATCTTGTCGCAGCGACTATCAAACTATGTCGATAACTAAGAGAAAGCATTTTGCAAATTCAAAAAGTCTTAAATAAACCAAAAGCTATTAAATTTGTTAAAATTTATTAGCACCATTGTAAATAATTTTTAAAGATCAAGATAACCAATGAAATGTACACTTGAATAATTTATAACTAATATTTAATTTCAAAGTAATAATAAAAAAAAGAGTTTCTTTTTTAATTAAAAGAGTATCGTTGATATTTGTGTAAGTAATGTTTGTTATTAGAATGTAATTATTTTTATCAATAGACGAAGAATACATTCGATCTAACAATATATTTATAATATTTATAAATAAGTAATGTAATGTATATTGATTACTGTATTGAGAATCAGATGAATCACAATAATTTCAAAAGATTGTTGTATGAAAGAATTAAACAGAAGGGAACTACGGTCGATTTGCAACTGTAACTTAGTCTATGGAGATCGCTTCGAAACAAGCTAACATAGTTGAAGAAAGTAAGTCACTCGTGTTCTCGCAGAGTTCAACCCAGTATAAGTAAATAGCGAATAGTTTCGTGTAAATGCAATTTGTCCCCGTAGTTAAGTAAGCGAACATTTAGGTATGTTTTTGGTAGCTCATGGGAGTATCTCTATAGCCACATGAACTACCTCACGCGTGAAATTAGGTTAGACAGCAATTTATACAGTACTCCAACACACCCCCATTTCGCTAATAACAATTTCTTGCCAAGATAAATTTTCTTTAAACTCCAAATTTATCGAAAAAGATTATACTTATCAATATCATATTAATCCTTCGTTTGCAACGGTTCTTTTTTGTCCAGTTCAAGTATTTTTACTGTTCTAGACATTTCAAAAAATGTAAAAAAAAAAACGAAATTAATTTTTAATATTTTTATTTCATTACCAAATAATTTTTTCAATCATTTTAGAAGGAACTCCTGATTCTATACTTTTTTTTTAGTTTGGAGGAGAGTGAAACTTTTCTTGTACAAAAAGAATGCAAAAAAATTGTAGATGAAGGATTAATTTAAAAATTAAATATTTTTATCATTAACATTAAGCAAAAATTAAATTGCATCATTCGTTAAAAAGAAACAATTTCATAAAATTTTATTACATCAATTTGTGCTACTACGAAAAATATTGTAAAAGCTTAGCTCGAAAGTTAAAAAAAAAAGTAGCTATATGCATATCTTACAGGGCTCGTATCGTCAAATTACAGAGTCAAGAATGTATAGGGAATGCACGAGCTTTTCGGAATGTTTGCAAAATTGCACCGAGCGTTGCGGTTGATGCTTGTCTAACAACGTTAGTATCACAGTAACGGGTTCCGTGTGTGCGTCTCGCCGCGTAAATTCCGGCCTTAAGCCAACCGGGCGTTTAATCGTGTCCGTTTAATTTCGAGGCGAATGTGTCTCGCATTCAGAGAACGTGCGCTCGCTCACCCCTGCAGGGGGCGGTCTTCCGTCTCAAGGGCGACCGCGCGAAAAACCGTAGATTCTTCTCCACCACCCCGTCACGGCTGGCAGTCACCCACGCGGCCATTAAGGTCTCGCACGGCTGCTATAAGGTGCTTAAGGTGCCTCGTGAGGCACACACAGCGTGTCGACCCTTTTATAATTAAGACGTTACTTTACGAGCGTGCACGAGCGCACCACGCGTGTGTGTCCCCGCCTCGTCCCCGAGACAAGACGAAAAGGACAAAAGAGGCCATGTGACAGGTAAATGGGGGCGTGCATTTTGTGCAACGCATAATTAATTAAATCGTGCGCGTCGTCGAGATGGCGGACGAGACTGGAATAAAATGCAAACAACGTATCTACATACGTACTACATTCCGAGTATCCTTTTGGCTTTTCTGCAGGCATACTGAGCGAAAAGAGTTTATAGGCCAATCGCGACGCGTAAATATACGACGGCAAATAATTGCACATATATAGCAGAGAATGATATTATATTATATTATTATAGTATTATATGTATAACATATTACGGAAATAAAAACGGACGTACATTGATTTTATAAGTAACGTACAATTTTTTCTAATTGTTAGCTTATCCAATTTTTAACATTTTTCAAATTTTACAAGAACGACTGTATAATGTTGCAACTAGTTAAAAGTAGACCAAGATGAATAATGTTCTAGCTGAGACAAATCCTAACATCACACATGTGTATTTATAATTTCCCCAATAATCTATAACAGAAAGCATTACACCTTTTTATGAGAATAAGCCCTCTTCCCTGGAGAAAAAAAACTCTAAAAAGATTAATCGAAATTCATAAAGTGTATGTATAAATTTATGATACACATTAATTTATAAATTTGTAAAACGTAATAAATCTTTATTAGTTTAAAGTCATTTTAAAGAAAATATATGAACATATATAGTTATGAGAAAATAAAATAGCGTAATATTGTACATGATAAAAAAATTTCTATATTTATCGATGCCTCTTCTTCATATTCACATCAATTCTTTTAATAAAATTAAGCACACTGCTGTTATAAGAAAAAAATAGAATTATTTTAAGATATATTTCTCCAACATATAACGTGTAGACGAAATATATCGGCTATTTGTTTGCGTCACAAATCTCAGTTCTCCATCTCAACGATATCAAGCGAATTTTATCCAAGTGCTTTTTCCGAGAAAAACGAGCGATTTTAGACGCCGCCACCTTAGACATATATACGGCTCCGCCGAAGGATAGTATCGACGACACTATACCGAGCCGATAAATCGACCAGTTTGCATTCGCATCCTTATTTCGGGCTATTTGTCTCGAGTTCCGGGGGATTCTGGCGCAGCAGCTTAAATCTTCCCGACTGATCCCACGGGACAATCCTCTCTGGAATGGGAGAAACTCTCGGAGTTTATCAGTTGGGAGGGGGACGATGTATGTAGCTCCACGATCGTAGAAACTAGATTGCGGAAACGATTATCTGTCGATTCGTGAGACTCGCCCCCGGCTTTACTCCCGATGCCGCGCGGAACGCAATTTACTAATTTACCGAAGTTGCCCGACGACGCGATACTTAAACCGGATCGTAGAATAACGTATTAGGTATTAAATCATCGAACACGCTCGTATTTCATAAAGCAATTCAAGAATAAGAAATCTTTTCGACGTGCCTAGGCAGAAAAAGTTCAATCTTTTAAATCCTAAACACAATTTCTTTTTTACATATAATATTTTATATCATTACTTCAGTTTGCAAAATAAAAAAATTTATTAATAAACGACTAAGATTTTGTTATGAGAAAAAAAGATACGTTAATGAATAGCAACATTTTTTACGAAATATTTATATCTCATTTATGATTATAAATTACTACTAAAGTATAATACATTTTAAAGAAATATAATGTAGAGATATCTTCTTAATGAAAGCTCAAAAAGTATCATATATCTTTTCCCCAAGTTCTTTTTATTGTAATTATTAAGTGCTCCGCAATTAACTTTTCCATTAGTCTTCTCTTGAACTTAAGTAAGATACAAAATATTTTTTATTTAGCAAAGCATTTTTAAGATTCTAAATATTAAATAACTGTGCATAATTAGATATCTATTTAAATTCTCTCTTACTAAGGCAAAGTTGGCTGTGTATCAAAGAGTTACATATTTCTCTAAAGTTTTCCCATTTTATACTTACAAAATAGCTAATTTATTGCAACATATTTCGTTTAAATATTTAAAAATAGAAAATATTTGCGCTGTGCCGTTATAAGAAAGTTCGTCCGTTGGGACGGCGAAAATTAAACGAGGTACCCATACATCGTTAACCGTTCACAACGGAGACAGCAGTTCCGCTTCAAGGGCTCATTTAGACCGTCCGCAAGTTCTCAAGAGGTGGTTTTTAATGAGAGGCCCGGGAGGTGTGATGTACAAATAACGGACGGAGGTGCCTTGCCTCGATACGCCTGTTTGCACCGCTTATACAACAGGGTGTTCCAAAATTATGGAATATTCTTCTTTCAAATAAAATCAAAACATAATTTCTTAAAAATGTAACATATAATAAAACACAGAAACGTCAATAGAATTTTTCAAAATTAAAAAAAAATATTAATAAATTAAAGTTTAAAGGAAATTCAACGTAAAAGTTATGTGTGTCAAGATAATTCATTTAAAAATGAAAACGTATACATTGTTCAATTATCCACTTCATAATTCTGTAGTTATGGATTTAAATATGTCAGATTAATTAGACGTATCTGCATGTTCGAAAATAAAACTTCTTTACCAAACTTTAATTGAACGTCATATTCTTTGCATTTGTAAAGTTCTTAAATTAAACATTTTAGTTATTAATAACTTTGTCCTTTCTCTAGTGAATTCTATTAAACTTTATATTAATGTAAACTCGTCACAGATTACATTTTAATTCAAAGTACGCAGTACTCTTTTCATCTTGTTTAATATATTTAGCTCCATCATAATTTTGATACGTTTATTTTAAATTTATTTATCACCATTGGCATAATTGCTATATACAATATTACATCGGTTAAAATGATACAATACAAAAAAGATACACTTGAGTTTTTACAGGAATCGATATTATATAACGTGATTAAAAAGTGTACAATGAACACACACTGTGATGTAGATCTCACGATTAATCCTCGTCGCAGCGAGCGATAAAACAAATTTTTAAGTTGCAAGTTGGATCTCTCTCTCTCTCTCTCTCTCTCTCTCTCTCTCTTCCCCTCGCATCCGACGCGACCACGAGATTGCATTTCGAGACAGCCACGTTGATTAACCCCAGCTAACAACGCCCGCGGGAGCACCCGTTATACAATTCCCGCAAACATCGTCAAATATTCATCCTACGCGCGCCGCCAGGCGGGAACGTCGATTCGCGATCGACTCGTTCGCCGTTTATGTTTTTATCTCGGCTTCGCGATGAACCCGACGGCACCCCGACACTCGTTTCCGGGCACCCCGGGTGCCGAGGCAATAAACGAGGAACGGTCCTCACTCACCAACCCATCCCCGACTTTTACCCCGTTCTGTTCCGACAGCGACAGCTCTCGCCGCGTTTGGCGATTCCGGACTCCAACGGACGCTCCTGGCGGCTGCCGATAACGCGTTATCGAATATCGAAGAGGTAAATAATTTTAAAAGCCGCGCTATCGCGAATCGCGGGCCCCGAACGCGGAACTTGTATCGCTGAAAAATTGAAGCGTTACGCATTTTTACGTCATGAATTAAAACAAAAACGAACCACTCTGAACTACTATGTCACACGAATTTACACGCTAGACTATATTATCAGATATATCTCTCTAATCAAATCATATATATCTGCAATTTATTTTTCAAGAATAATCGTAAATATTGCAAGCTTTGTGTTATTAGTTTCTAAAAATTTCAAATATTCGTAATTTTTTAATAATATTTTATATTTAAGAATATTTATTATATATATCGAAATCGGAGGCTTTCAGAGAAAATTTTTATTCGAAATTGAAGATAAAGATTTTGTCTGTCCAAAAATAGTGACGTTCCTATTTGATATATCGAATACACATTTCGAAAATCTCTGACAATTAAAGGAATTTATTTTAACAACAGATCTCGGCAGGTGTGTGTCAAATAGTCGTTACCACCTGTAACTCTTTTCCTCCTCCTCTCTCCTTCTCCCCCCTCCTCCTCCCCTCAAAAAAATTGATGTGTAACGTTTGCGACACAAGCCCGATAGTTTTGTTTGCAGACCAGTGAAACATGGTTGTTGTATCGCGCTTCCGTTTTTCCAAACGGCGCCGAACGAGCGAAACGGACGATGCTCTGTTTGTAAATGTCGTGCCGTTTTAATGAACCGTATGGTCGATAATAGAATCCGTACATCTCACCCCCGACCTCTCGAACGAACCTGGAACCACACGCGAGCATCGGCGTCGAAAGCATACACGCGCGGGCTCTCTCTCTCTCTCTCGCTCTCTCTCTCTCTCTCCCCCTTTCTCTCTCTCTCTCTCTCACATGCGCATTCACCGGTAGCTAACCAAATTAAACGTAATTTGAATATCGTTTGAAATTCAATCGAGATGCCCCGCGACGGGCCGCCTCTCCTGCCGACGGGCGTTATCGAATAAAAATATCGAAAATTCCACGCGCGCAGGCACAACGATCACGTCCGCCAAAGCTATCGAACGGAATTTCCGAAATTCCGAATGCGATCGGAGGGAGACGGATTAATAGAGAGATACATCGAAAGAAAGAAACAGAGAAATCAATCCGGACAAATGTGAAGCGGAATGGAGTGAGTTTTTGTTTGGCGTAGTTCCCAATCTTCTCCCCTCACTTTTTGTCTTTTTATACTTTCACAACTGAAGCACACGATTTCTGTATACACGGAACTCAATTCGCGAATATTATGTTTTTATTGTCCTGCGCGAGTTTACTGTTTTCATTATCCAATGCGTTGTTGCGGGTAACTGACTGAACTTACTAGAAATGTAAACTGATTTTGTGAAAGCCTATAATAAAGGTAACATATGTATATCCGATTAATCCGAAAATATCAGTTTTTATTGATTTCTCTTTAACTACGTCTTTTTGACACATAGAGTGACTATACTTATCACGTTTCGCTGAACAAGCGGTGAGAATACTACCCAAAAGCAATTTGTCATTGTCGAATCGCCAGCGAAACAATCAAACAAGCATCGGACAATTTGTGAGAAACTTGTACGCGCTATTGATCGAAGCCATCGAGTCGCTCGACCAAATTACGAAGTCCAGACACGACGTAGAATGCGAAGATAACCGTGAGAGTAACGACGGTAGTTCGATGAATATCGAATTGAAATTCAAAAATCGCTTACTCTTCGTTGGAATAAAAATCGACATATTTTTACATTGTTATCTATTTCTCGTTAACGTATTATTATCATACTTGGTGCAATTTTTTAAGAGAGCTCTTGCACTAATTTTCTTAATGAGTTTTAAATATACTATTAATTTAAATAATTTTAAAATTTATAATAGTTTAATATTTTATAATATTAGCTTAACTACAATTTTTATTTGTTAGAACACAGAAGGGCATACTGTGTGATTTCATTTATAGAAGACCAATCTTAAGAGGAGCCTAAAATCGTTTGTTTTACCGATTCAGTGGGATATATTACATATGATATGTACGTATCGTAACAAGTGATCCGAAATGACATCACTTGCTTGTAAGTTTACATCCTAAATCGTAATTCGCTCGAGAACTTGCGGGAGTACGAATAGATCTACTTCCTGCTTCAGAGACGAATGGCTGAAGCCGAATAAAGCCGCTTGCAAGTTCGCGGGAAATCTCTCGATCTTCGCGATGAAGTTTGCGCACTCGGTCGGACAGTTCGGTCGCGGGGATTTACTCGCCGACGGGATGTATCGAGCCATCGAGCTGTACCATGGATATACGGAAGCGGAACAAAACGGAAACCGGATGGGATCGTAACGGCATGAAACAGGACGGTACAGCTGACCGCGTTCGCAATGCGAATCGATCGCGATGGCGGGCGATTGAGACCATAATCCGTTTAATTCCCGACTAACGAAACGTCCTTTGTGTCGATTAACCCCGCGCCAATCCGCCTGAGTCCATGAGAGATCCGCTTCACCGAATCGACCGCGACCGTGCCGTAAGGTCGAGCTTTCGAGTGGTCGCATCGATCGGCCAAAACGCGGTTCGGAGAAACCGATCACGCGCGGTTGTTCCCAGTCGTTACATCCCGCGACGCATCGAATATCCCAATCAGTAATCGGACAAAGTAAATCCGATGTCATGTTCCGGGTAATCGCGTCAATGTCGATGTTGACATTGATAAAGTTAACTGAGAGACACGTCACAAGGGAGTGAGAGAGGTGCCACAGTTATAATATTGTTACGTAAAGCTAAAACAATTGACACATTACTCCTATAACCAATTAAACGATCGAATTTAACAAAAATGTATAAAAGAGAGAAAGAAAAAGAATCAAATTAATTAACTTTAGATTTATAAATATATGAAGTCATTAAATTTAAGTCACTTTTATAATTTTAAGAAAACAAAAGGTTTCTTCAACATATTTACTTCAGTAAATTGCACCAATAAAACCTCATGTCGATATAGGTTTAAAAAGTGACTTACTCACTCTTTCTACTCCGGATTATCGTATTAAAAATTAATACGTCCATGACTGTGGAATTTTTTACGTAATTATAGCAATATAAATATGTATATCGAATTAGGAAAAGATAATTAAATTCCAAAATAAATGTTATTTTTGCCGTTCTACCTTTCCTGCTTCTTTGTTACTCACGTTCGCGCGTGATTCTCGATCGTATAGTACAGACAGTATAAACTATATGGGAATTCGGCGTCATGCGGGAGTCGACATTTTCACGTATATTACTGTGTAACCTCGCTCGCGTATTGCACCGCGTGCAAACGTGATGTGGTTGCATTCACCGAATTCAGTAGATTTGTAGTTATAGGTATGTTTTTGGATGTAGCTTATCAACTGTGAATGGGTAAAGAGAGAGAGAGAGAGAGAAAAGATACATAATATATATAATATTGACTCGATAATTATATACGAAAAATTCTTCTAAAAGTTTATGATAGATTTCGTAATTTTCTGTCGAGAACCAAGTATATTGCAGCAATTCAGTGTCGCAGTATATAACTTGAATAATAATGTTGATCACTTTACTTCTCAATCTTGAAGGTAAAAAAAAAAAGCGAAATTAATTTAATTGACGAACATGAATTTGTATAAGAATTATAAATTTATTGTAATTCTCTCTCTCGAGACTGGTAGCTTCTCGACTGATAATAAACTTATCTAAGTACTGGTGTGTTCTGCTATATAGACTTTACGAGATATTATAATGCCTTTGCGCCGCGCGTTACAATCGTCTTATTATACCAGACTGGAGTACACGCGGAGTGCAAATTCCGCGTTTATACTGTTACACCGCTCGTGCTTCCACACCTATGAGAATCACGTAATTATGCAATAACACCGCGACTGTCGACGCGGGAATATAGTACGTTAGAAATTTTGCCACAAATGTCGAAACGGCGAGTCACGTCGTACATTTCCACGCGTGACCACGATATTCGATAGAGGTTTATTTTGGCCCATGAAAATTGGATTTTCCAGGGTGGTACGGGACTGGTGCTACGTGCGCCGCACGCCGCAATATATGCAAGCGTGATCCAGGGTGCAGCAACGTATCCGGAAAATACAATATTTGATTTCTCGCGCAACTCGTCTATTTCGCAGAAAATTCGATGCTGTGCGATATAATCGCGACGTTATCCTTCTCGCTTGTGTTTTGGATCGCGAACATTTTCCCCATTTGCATGTATTTTATACCATTTTTGTACAATTTTCACAATTCACGCGACCCAAATCGCTTGATCTCGATGCAGTAAAAACCGATTCTTATGATCTTTAATCGCAATTTGGAGTGGCAAACGTATTTGACATATAAATAAAAGGGATTTGCTCACCATTTTCAATTTTCCATTTTACATATATTTGACGTCATGTTAATTCAGAATCCAACTCGCATTCAAACGTGTTTCAATGCGTATTCAATGCAATTTCGAGCTTTTTCTCGAAATCGTTAATTTCAATATACCTTTATTTTATTAAACATTATACATGTAATAAACGCGCAGTAGCAGATAACCGGCCTTTAGTTTCGAGGCAAGGGATGGTTCTGACCCTTTCAAACAGACCGCGGAGATGAATTACGTCAAAGTAAATTGATTTCGAAGCAATCTCCTGTTCTGCTTCCTGCGGGCGGAAGGCGTTGTCGGATTTATGAGAAAAGCCCGAAGATTCTGGACGCTTTTCAAAAGTATTATATTTCCCGTCGACTACGTACATGTAGTACATATACAGACGTCCTAACTTCAACGTGAAAAGAGACTTAGTGCACGTGTGACTTAAAAATAAAAAGCCAACTTGGAGCTTTTTCTTGAAGAAGAAAAACAAAATAATATACAGCAGATCCAAAAAAATTGGGTAAATTATAAAATATGTTCTCTCATATGTATAAGTATATTGTGTACCCTTTTTCCAGTTTAATCCTAGGGTTTCTCGTGGCTTTTCTGTGTCTACCTGAATGAAAGTATTAAAATATTTTACGAGCGAGTATTGTACACACGTCCCACTTTCCGCGGCTTCCACTTGCAGTTTATTTTAGAACCGTTACCGCAATATAATCTCATTATTCCGCGAATATCTGGACGAAGCAGGCGTGGAGAGAAATATTCCGGTTCGCATCTCGTGCGGATCTCGCTCCGCATCTCTTTTCCAGCCTCTGCTTTCTTTCCTTATTCCGGCAGCTTCCAAGAAATCTTTCCTCGCGAACTCTGGATTTAGTTGACGAACACCGGTATACATCTCGCTCCGCAAATACTTTCAGACGCCTACATGTGCTTGGCCAGATTGAGCGTGAATGCAGAAGGATCAGTCGTGCACACGAATGGTGCATTATGTGTATGTACGTGTATCTAATATAAAGTAACGTGAGAGTTGAAAAAACAACACATAAGTATCTAATTGCAAACGAAACAAATTTTTATTATATTTTAGACGACGAGAGTATGATATATTCAAAGAGAGAGAGAGAGACCAAGTTTAAATTATTTTTTTATTAAATATAGCATTCAATTTCATAAAAATGTTATATTAGCTTGAAAAATTAAAACTGTATAACCTTTAATCTGATTTTGTTTTATTTTTTTCTAAATCAAATGTTCACAAAGAATTGACTAATTGTTGCATCAAATGCCTCATTCATATTACAAATAAAAATTTTAAAAAAATTAGTTTTATATCCATCTATAGATGTATTGCTGTGCAGAGAGCAGGCAATAACGTCGTACCAGTAATGATGTTTTTTTTTTTGGCTTTAAAAGTACCGCGGCTAAGACGAGAATTTGCGAAATTCATCTTTAAACCTCGAGCGTTCTTGCGCGTGGCGTAGCCCTTCTGCCAAAGAAAACACAGCCGCGTTGCGGAAGATTAATCTACGTCCGCTGCTACGAACAACGTCGCCTAAGAAGAATCCGCACATCATAGGCGCCGTAAGGCTAATTGTAAGTCGGTGAAAAAAAAAACACTCTCTTAAATTTTCAGAGAAAACAGGCAAAATTAAATTTAGTTTTTCTTTTTTTCTTTTTAGATAAATATTCGGAAAATAATTTGATATTGTCTACAAATTTTGCGGATAATAATAAAAATCTTATCCAACATAAAAAGTTGCAGAAATATTAAAAATTTGAAAGAAACTTTTTATGTAATAACAAAATTATAATGTTTGTAAAAATTTTATTGTAATATTTTAGCATCTTCCAAGTAAAGTAAATTTATGACATATCTTTATTTTGTAAAATAAATTTTAAACTTTAATCTACATCTATATATACAAGTTCCCTACATGATATATAGACAAGGTATAACTTTCCAAAATACATTTTTTTTATTTTAATAAAAAATTCTAATTTAGCAAAATTTATATTTCACAATTACTACACTTTGCACAATACATTATTTTTAAAATGTTCAAGTAATAGTAATAATAATCTTTCTCGATTTTTCTCCCAACTTTTTTTGTTCATTTATTTTCTCTGTTTTATTATAATACTGTGAGAATATAGAAATAATTTAATATATGTGTGTTACTGTGTATAACTTTTAAAAATATATGATTACTTGTACTAGAACTTTAAGTTAACATAATTCACATTTTAATATTAAAGAAAGAATTTGAACAAATATCCATCTTTTTATAATTCTTTACGTCATCTTTAATACGACACATTGACAGCAATATGGCTCTCATAAAACAGAAATAGGTCATTATATAGGTCAGCTCACTAAAAACAAGTGTCATAAAATTCTACATCACTTTATACGCAACCGTTCGCAGTAACGATTAATACGCCGAAAATATAGATAGACTAAAAATATGCACACAGTCAAGGTTAAAATAACTTCCAAAATTTACCCAGTCTAAACGAATACCGATGTCAGCTCTTCAAATTAACACAGGATAGATTTTCATAAATTAGGTCATACAAAATACTGCAGTATTTTATTTAAAAAAATATTTCTTTGCGCGTAATTTATAATAATCCTTTATAGGAATGACAGTGCTTAAAGTTGTTAATATGTAATAGTTATTAATAATGTTAATACTAATTAAATAAAACTGTTTTCAAACTATGTATAATACAATACAAAACGATTTTGGTAGAATTCCTTTCTCTTTAATAAAACGTACTAGAAACTATTCATAAAAGTAACCTCATTATCGATTTACTTAAATCAAAAAAGTTCATAGTTTGTTCAAAAATCATACAATAGTACATCGAATCAACGTTTCCGTCTTTATGCCGAATTTTAAACCTCAAAGAAACATTCTTCGCAGTTAATAAAAGCTTTCGTGCCTCATGCGATTACGAATTGACGATGATTAAGTCACAAAGGAAGTCCCGATCGGACGCTTCGTATTAACGACACCCGCAACGATTGGATCTAAGCGGATTACACGCGCGCGCACACGCGAATATCAACGTTCTAAATCGCGCGACTTCCGACTGCCGTCGTCGTCGTCGCCGCGCTTGGGGACGGTCGACCGATGAATGGGCTAGGATGAATGGCGACTCGTCTAAAGGACGCTTATGAATGGCGCGTATCAGCGGTTGTACCGCGCGCGTACACGCGATCCCGCAAGCTGTGTCAAAAGCATGTGTCCACGCACCGAGATAAAAGTTACAGAGGAAACAAATACAAAGAAAACTCGAAACTGCAACTTGCCTCAATTAAAATCAAATTTTCTTGACAAAGACAGAGAAACGTTATCTTTATAGTTTATGATTTTTAAACGAATCTGATTACACGAGATAATTATTCAGCAATTTAAACTTTTTTTCTAAACCATAAACGGGACATGCTTACAGATTTTTATCGCTGAAAATGAACTTAATTTTCTTGTATCTTTTGAACTAAGGGTGAGCAAACGAAAATTCCAATTGAGCATTCGTGAGCAAACGATGAGCAAACGATGAGCAAACGAATGCATGAAGAAAAAAATCGATTTTTTAATATTGGGGGGGCCAGCTTCACACGGGTGAGATATTCTCATTTTTTATGATAAAAAAAATTGGTAACGGTTATCTATTGTACTAGCTTTATACAAAAAGTAACAGTTACAAAAAAGAGAACTTAAATCTGTAGATAAATAAAACTATTTGAATGGGAGATGGCAGAAGATGAATGCAATGCACTACTTATATATACGTACATATATATATATATATATACACATATTTTTTTTTCCGTAGAACCTAATAGTGCTATTAATATTCGTTCGAATTAAATTTTCGTTAATTGCTTAAACAAATTATATTTGATAATTTTCAGATAATTCAGACTCATAATTTGTGACCCTACAAACAATTAGATACATAATAATAAAACATAATTTAGCGAAGAGTTTATTTCTCTCGTAAAATTTCTATACATTCTCGATATCTTTATGCATATCACAGCATTCAGCAACTTTACATATTCCTTTCGCCACTATGCAATATTAACATGTAATAACAAATAAATCGAAATTACATTTCCGTTTTGCGATGTTAAATATCTCAAAAAGATCTAGTTATTCCAATTCAAATAAACAGCCGAGAGAAAATTGAATTTACGTACGTTTGTTTTCACCTTTTCATTCGTGTAATCGTACTCGCTAATCATCTTTTTTCATTTCTCTTTCTTTTTACTTTATTACGCTCGAATACTAAGGATGTGTTTAAGTTTTCACAGGAGAGAAGATCGCTGCTAATAATTAGAATTAAGTTACCGAGTTGCCGGGAGGCAAGATCGACACAGGTAAAATTATCACGGTAAGAACGAGATAAATAAGAAGAGCATGCGCACACATCTTGTTAGCTTCGACAGTGCGTAACCGCTAAACCTCTCTAACCACATTGAGCACTGGCCATGAGAAAAAGGATTAGTTTCGTCGAAGACGTTTAACCGTGATTACGGGATCGATGCTGACCGCTTTCACACGCGATCGAAGTAATGTGCGACACACGCGATTAGCGTAAATCTGCACTTAAGAAGCAAAAAGATAGAAATTCCATCTTATTTCATAAGGAGAGGCCTGCGAGCATTCAGCACACTTCCTAGATAAACTAAATAAAGTGATAAAATAGACGGAATAAAAAATACACCGGGGATAAATTTGATTGCAACCCGTATAAATTTAATTAAAAATAAAATAACGCAGAGTTTCATTACCCACCTAAAATACTGAAGTGCATTTCGTTTATAAAATCCACTCAATTCTATTCTCGATTCGATTTTTGTTTCAATAAAAAAGATCGAAGCTCATTAAATTAAGTTAGCGATATGAAAGGAACATTTAAAATATATGACGAGGAAAATTTCACATACCGAAGGTATGCAGATATCTCATAGTTCATAAAGCCTCCGCTGCTTTTTGTATTGCATGTAGTGATGTTGCCTCACTCATATCTCATCAGTCTAGCCATTCAGCGTATATTACAGGAGTCTATGATAATAGTTGAGTAAAAAGTTCGACACTCCCAGGGTCAAAGATCTCAAAGCTCTCTCTCAATTCGCTCATGAAAGCAAAGTGTCTCTCTCGTGCTCTCGCGTTTATCAGGCGTGCTTTTTGCGGCCACTTCGCGATATACTTCGATAAACGACACGCGAACGAGAAAGAGGATAGATGTATGCGAGTTGTCCCGTTCAGTGAATAACCAGCTGAGAAATCTTATTAAATAACTGAATATCTCTCGAGATAAAATATTACTCCTTTACGTAAGTACATGTAGTATAAGATTTAATGTTTCAAATACAGCTGTATATCAGCTTTGTGTCAAGGGAGAATTATTTTATATTCATAATGCAGATAAAGAACATTAAAACGAAGAAATTATTGATTTAAGCGCTTTACAGTAGAAATAAGAAAAGTTGCAGCGGTCGTTCACTGATGCCGTACTCCAAACGCGAGCGGAATGCAAGATGCCGCGTGACAATGTCGGCACTCGCACGTATGTTATCCCGTCTAAAAAGGGTGTTCGGCTCCCGTAGCACGTTTTTACCTTATTTTTTGCTGCACATCGTCCATTTTCGCGGACCGAATGCGCGATGTTCGAAGCCGTAAAATACCATGCATGTGAAAGAACCAGTTGCTCTCGCGTATCGGAAAACAAATATTTTTTCCTGCCTATTCGGCGACTTTAAATATTTCGTCCGACCGTATATTTTTCTCGCGCCAATTTCCTGCTCGATGTCATTTATTCCTACGATACTTCGCAATGTGTAAACAAATATAATAGCGATGAATTTCATCGGTCACACTGACAGTTAGTGTACAGGTGTAAACAGGGGGAAACATGTTACACAGAAATTTATCTAGATGCAAAATCGTAATTTAATAACTTGTGTTAAGTAACATACCGATTAATATAATCGTCTGAATATTACGAATATATGTACTTATTTATTTAAATCCTACACAGAAAAATACACTGCACTCAATTGTGTTTCATGTATTTCAAAAATTTATGTACCCTCGCAAATCTATTATAAGTTCATCACAAACATTAAATTTATTCAAATTATAAATTCCGAAAATTCTAAAATAAGTTTAATACTTTAATACTTTAATCAAAATTATTAAATTAAAGTAATTTATTACATAAAATCACTTCTTCGGGGTAAAATTTTAAAATATACTTCAAAAGAGAAATTCTTGATTTTGAGTATATGATAACAAGTTTTTCTAAATTTTGTAATAAATAAATTAAAATTTTTATCGAAAAAATATTCTTTATCAAATATAATTGTTATTTAAACAAAAATAATCTGACAGTAATTACTTATTTCTTAGCAGTTGAATGATACTTTTCTGTGTGTTCGACAATCTTTTCAACAGTTATCGATTTGGTTTAAAGATCTTGCTGTTAAAAACCATTCAAGATACTCCATAATAATAACGAATATGAATTTTATTTTTAATTCAATATTTGCATTATTATTAGTTTGCGAGTCAAGAAATGTCACTCATGTTTGTGACTCATGTAGGACATGCGCAACAGATTTCGTTTCAATACAAGAAAACTTCTTCGACTACCATCTCCGTCGTGTTATGAAATCCAAGCACGTCGTTGCCGATAAATCAACGCAACAGTCGGGCGATCTCGCGGGCAATTCTCGATCGCCCGGCCGGCCGATCAATCACGCGCTTTCAATCCCCGACACGTGTGTGATCCGGCGAACGTCCTGGCGTACGTACGAACGAATGAACATCAGCGTGGTATCGCGAATCAGCACCAGGTGGGCAGCTCACGCTAATTCACCAGTTAGCCCCATGCGGCTGGCATTTGACGTCCATTTGCATCTGCCTACCTACGCTCAGAACCGATCGGACCCCTGCCGTAATTTAAAGAGAACATGAAGTAAAATCGATAGAGCCAGACAAATCAAACTAAAGTTATGGTCCGTTCCGTCGCGTCCTCCTTTTCTGTAGATGTCTGTCTAAACACGTCCGGGTTTGGAAAATACATCTAAATTTACTTTATCTTCTCTCAAGAGATACAAGCGAAGTTAACTTTCTTCCACATCTTGTTTCATTTAAATTTTAAAATTCCAAATTGAGTATAACTTTATTGTAACGTTTAATTCATTTAAATAATATTTGCAGAAGACTTATATACAGCATATATTTATAATTCACGAAATACGTAAAAATACTTATTTTTCGTTATTCCTTGATATCTCATTTCTTAACTTCTTTTAATTTATTCCATTTATTTGTAAAAGATAATCTCATAAGGCTTTCTTCCTTCAACTTCTGAAACAAGTGTTCTAAAGTTTGTCTCATCCTAATCACATTACCGACTTTCGCCTCTCTTGGCCTCCAGTTGTGACTCTAACATATTGTCCAGGGAATTAATTGAACGGCTGCGAGACGCGTTGACCGTATAGGATATAATGGATGGATAGTCGCGGCTAGATAATAGATGGATGGATTCGCTGGTGGATGATAATGGGTCGTGTCAAGTGCGAGACGAGAGGAGACGAGACGAGCTGAGACGAAACGAGACGAGCTGAAGTAATCCAAGTGCCTACAATGTATACGCGACACGAGGTCGAAGGCTCCCCGTCTGTGACGTCACGAGACTCGTTTGTCGTCTCGACTGACACCAGATCTACGTCTATGTGTATAGACTACTGTACATATATAGATCCCAAGATAGCGAAGTATCTTTTGTGAATTTTTTGACTTTAATAACTGTTAAAGTAACTGTTAAAAATACCGAAAAGAATTTCTTTAAAAATGCAATTTCCAATATTAAATATCTATAATTTTAATTAACTCTTTGACCATTACTTAATTTATATTTTTAAAAATAATATTTACTTAAAAATATAAGTCAAAGATATAATTTTACTAAAGTATAAAATCACAATAGCTCTGAAAGAAAAATAGTCTGCGAACTCAATTTAATTATATTATAACAAATTGAATTTGCAGACTATTTTGCTGAAATACTACATTTAGATAATTACAAATTGTGATTGGTTACGAAAAAATCCAATTAATCGATTTTTTTTAAATATTTTACGGTCTTGTTCTATTTATTAGTAATACATTCCCGAGGAGTGCAAGATTATCTTATCAAAAGAGATGCGAAACAATAGTTATTTCTGAGAATTTTAATAAAGAGAGAAGGATTTTATGCAGATATATCGTTTTAATATAATTTGATTGATATATTAAATCCATGATAATAATAGTGTTAATAGATAGTACAATTATATATGAGAACTTAATGTAGTTTTAGTATAATATGTGAGATCTTAATGTAGATAACCATGTCAGACGTGCTATGATTACTGTAATAATAGTTGATTCACCATTTCGATAACCTCTGCACGAGGATCAATTCCGACAATTGCTCGACCCGACCGAAATCTATTATACGTACAATTTAAAGAATGCTTTGCTAACAATGCGTTTCCTCGTTCGCCAATGTCTACGCCCATGGGAATTAATCCGCGCGCCACGCCGCCATAAATTGATTAAGCCACTGAAAGCCGTGTAATTTGTTTTTCACTTCGTTTTGTTGCAGATCAGTGCGGAAAGTGTCGCGCCAGCACGAAGAGGCTAAATCTCAACAAGTACTGCAAAAGAGACTACGGTAAGTGTTCCCGAATCAAACAACATTGTGGACAAAGAACTGTGTAGGTAACTGCACTCATCCCTCTGATATAATGGAACCCATGTAGAAACCCAAACAACGCGATAAACGTCTCGCTTCCCGCTCTATCACGAGATTCTATAATTAAATCGTTCTTATACATACATATACATATATCGACTATCACATTTCTAAAAATAAAACGACTCATTCTAAAGTAAAGAGATGTATCACGATTTCCTCAAAATCTATTTACACTCACACACATATTTGATATGTACTATCATACACATCTTTAATTTTTTTTTTATTGTGATAAATACGTGTCAAGATAATAAAATCCATGTTTTCTCTTATAATACCTTGATCATTAAGAATAAACATTTTGATAAGTGTTTGAAGCACTAGAAGATATCGAAAAAGATATTTTTCAATTTTTATTAAAGGATCAAACAGAGATTTCAAAATGTATAGAAATCGAATTAGTGTTATATTCAATATTACATGACCCCGTTATTTTTGCAATAGACAAGTAATACAAAACTTCTAATCCAATATCGCACTGTCAAGTTAAATCACAACGCTTGAAAACGACAATAAACGTAGCGATGTAGACAATCGTCAATTCCTGGCTGACCGATGTGGAAAAACATTGCGCGACACAAAGCCACCGGAATTGTTTCGGCTTTTATCGGGAATAGATGTGTGCCCGCCCCAATAATGTGTGGAGGACGCATGTAAAATAACGATTTATGCCAGAGTGCCGTTCTCTTTCTCTCTTTCTCTCTCTCTCGAAAGTCCTCGAAAAAGTCGAACATAAATGTACGCACAGAGAGAGGGACACGAAGGGAGAGAAACAGGGAGATAGTAAGAGAAGAGGCAGTGAGGTAATGGATTTCGCTGTAGAAAGCCCTGTATTTACATGAAAAGATTAACAAAAAAAGTTTAAGAAAAATTACATCAAACGAAACCAAAATGAATATTTATTTTAAATGGAAAATAATTTTTTTAAAAAGTCGCTTTAAAAAAAAATCTTTTCTATTTTCTAATTTCCACTTTTTACTGTAATTGCACTAATTGTTTTGTATTCTGTATCTGTTTATAATAAATATAAAAAATTAATAACGTCTTAAATTTCGTTATATTTCTTTATAAGAAAGAGAGATTTTAATTTATAATATCAAAATTCAAAACTTTTTTCTTGTGTTTACACACCGGTGTGTAATACTTGGGGCTCGAAGTTGGCCTAAACCCGCATCATTGAGGAGAACGAGAAAGAAAGGATAGGGTTGTTTGTGTACGACCGCAATTGCTCTCTCTCTTCTCGCGGTGGTGTACATAACAACTCGTTCAAAAATGAAAGACTCGCGTTTTAGCGGTGCCGGGGCTTTCAATAATAGAATGGTATGCCTTTGAGTCGTATAGTCCGGCGCGGGTTTGGCCGAGCAGAGTGGCTTCGTGTGCTCCCTGCTTTCTTTCCTGTCTGCTCGTTTGATTCAGCGCAGATAAATCTTCAACAGGTCTACACTTAGCTGTCTCCGACTTAGAATAGCAGCCAAAACGACCGTGCATCCCATAGTCGTGTCGCGAAAGCGAAACTGATCGGGAACAGCGATGCCTGTGCGTGTTTTTCACTGAGAACGAGGAATACGCAAAGATATATCATAGAAAGCTTCTATATAATGATTTTGACATTATAACATTACACAAAGATAAAATCGCGTCACAACAAAACCTTAACTTGATAAAAATAAAAAAATAGAAAATAATGAAGAAAAGAAATATTTCATAAAAATATGAATAAAGTAAAACATTATTTTTGTTTATAAATATCATATATAAAATGTTCTGTTAGTTGGAGTTTTACCCAGAAAACTTTTTTCTTAATAGAAATAAACATTTTTAATAAAAATAGAAATCGATTGTAGAATAAAAACAAAATTGCACGTATATTTAATTTTTTCATGTGAATGATCAATAATTTTACATTGCACATTCTGTTTTTCATCCATTAATTGCGTTTCCTTAACAATTAAGAGATCAATTTAAGATACCAAGGATGTAATAACTGTAATCAACAATATCAGTTTTAGAATTCACGAAATTGCTACGAATTGCTTCTCAAAGAAAATACACAATTCCATTTCAAAAATATATTCTGCTATTCTCCTCCGTGAGAGATGTAAAATCTCCAGACTACGATGTCAAGAATAACGCGACCCCGTGATTCGAATAGCAAACTCCAAGCACGGGTCAAGCACGACGGCGTATAAACTCGTAACGCCGACGTCGAGTAATGAATGGTTCGATCGAATGCAACTCAACGCTAAATCGTTTCGCAGGGGCATGACCCTAGTCCTTGGCGAAAGGCTAATAGTATCCCTGTCCTGAGGACGACAGGATCGATGGTAAGTCGTAACAGGCGAGAGAGAGAAAAGAAAAGAATTGTCCAGCCGCCGCCTCCTATTCAATTCTATGTATAGTCTTGACATAGGTTGAAAGGACCTAGCCATCCTTTGAATGAAAGGGACACACATGGGTCCATGTTAAACACAATTACGTCCAATACATTTTAATTACATCGTAAAACGTCAATTCTCTAAAATTATATTTTATTAAAGTTTTATGAAATTATTTAGATTTATGAAGTTGTACATTCACTTAAAGTTTTATTTTATAAAAACATTCTAGTAGAAAAAGGTAAACTTTAGTGTAAAAATAGTGTACTAAAAGCTTTTATATTTCACATCTTGTAGAATATACTCAGAGACAAAAGAAGTAACTTCAGCTATTGTCGAACGAAGTCATCATTGTCTTCATAAAATAGTATAAAATTCTATATTCTATAAAATTCAATATATAAAGGCTTCAAATACATTCTTTTCAAAATGAGATTTTCAATTATATATGTAATACGTCCTTACTCCAGATATTCTACCTCAATTATATAATACCTGGTAACATGAAATGTAATGCTCAATATGTTCTTTTTCACCGCAGCTATTCTGGGCAGAATAACGGACAGACACAAGAAAAGCGACAGTTCGCAAGCTGGCACAAGCGTATCAGGCACATCCTGGATCCGATTCACTCTAAACGTCGATTTCATCTACAAGAAAAATCCTAACTCGAGGATTCGACGTGGCGACGTGTCTCTTTACGTTCACTCAGCTGATCTAGCTTGTAGATGCCCCAAAATCAAGCCTAATAAGTAAGTATTACCGCTTCATTTCAAAGAATTGGATGTTGAATCGAAATTCTTTCATTTTTGTATGAATGCGTATATCATTAAAAATTTAATAACTTCAAATTCCCCATCTTTAAAAAAAGTTAAAGAGTGTCTACTACATTTAATACATATACGTGGACAAATTTAAATAGTATTGCAGATTTTTCAAGCGAATTTTTGGAAATTTTTCTCGTAAAAAATTCCTTTAAAAAAATAAAAATAGAATGGATTTTTATTTTTTTAAATTAAAAAAAAATAGTTCTTTGTAAAATTGTAAATTCTTGTAAAAATTTACTCCTTGTAAAAATTGCAAGTATTATTATTTTATTACTATGAATTAATCTCATTATTGTTTGGCCAATGCACATTCAGAAGACATTAATAACCACATAACTTTTTGTGTTCTTTATATCTCGTAGCCATTTAATTTTCTATTTGTCTTCATTTAGAGATCAATCAAAATGATTAAGGTTTTTAATGGGACAATTCTGATAATATGTAAACAGATTACAAACAACCATGAACTGCCTGTCAGAAATTACGATAGCCGGCAACAGGCTGGATAACGAATTAAGACTCACAGTATGCTCACGCAATTCTGTTATATTCACAGATCGTACTTGATCCTTGGCCAAGAGAGTGACGGCGGTGGTCAAGGTGGACTCACGGTGACACAGAGGTCGATCGTCATCGAGTGGCGCGACGAATGGCACCGCCGAATGCGCCGTTTCCAACGAAGGGCGAGATCGTGCCATTGAGATGCTCGTACGGCGCGAAAAGAGAGGAAGAGATAGAAAGCAAGATGAAGAGAGAAAAAGGAAAGAGTGTGAGTGAAAGAACGAGAGAAAGAAAGAAAGAAAGAGAGAGAGAGAAAGAGTAAGTGCGTGCATGTATGCGTATGTATGTAGGAATGAGAAAGAAAGAGCGAAAGAAAGAGAGTGAGAGAACGAGAGAGAAAGAAGAAAGAGAGAGAGAGAAAGAGAGAAACAGAGAGGAAAAGAGAGAAGTCAATCCCCTCCTAACCGTGTTCGTAGGAACCTGCATATCTTGATTTCCCGACCGCGAATACCGATATCGGGGTGCCGATTTTATTTTGCGCGCGGTATTCATCGACGATCTTATGTCGAAAGCAAGATACGAGGAAGGAAGACGAAAGGGGGAGCAGCGATTTTTTCCATGACGAGTGCGTCCGTCCCGCGAAAGGACGCGAGCAGTGCATATATTTGTAGAAAGATTGCGTGCGAAGGTAACCATCTCGTCGCGAGATAAAATCCTGAAACGGGATGATCGATCAAAATACACACTGATGAATACAAGCATTAAAATTTCAAATGATCTATAATATACCTGTATTATCAATCGATCATATATGTATACGTTTGTTGACGTGTCTTTCTAATTTTTATTTCAATTCGAAGAACTCTTCAATTTTGCCTAGGCTTTCGCCGAGCACATATATCCGTTGAATTAAATGCAAATTAGATTTTTCATTCTAATATGGCAATTTGCTGTTCGGTCGAGTACCTAACGTCTCTGTAGCGCATTCCTGATTCTCAGTCGATTCACTGCTGACATTTGTTGCGCGACATTTCTCCGTGACAAGCGATTTATTGAATGGCATGAATCTTTGAAGGCTCGCCGTCGCGTCGTACTCGTTCGCACCCGATAAATCGCGTGTCCGTGAGAAAATGTCGCGAGATAAATGTCGGGTCGAATTTACGCGACAGATTCAATTACTCTGGAATACCGCAAATCGTCGCCGGTATGGTGTTTCTGGCGGTACCCCCCGTTATTCAATGGCGAATAATCGCCCAAATATGTCGTCATTTCTATACCGTTAATACTACAGCCAAACCAAATTCAAATAAAAGATACTCGCTTCCGCATCACATAGTGCTCGTATAGCGCAGTTACTGTCGCGATCAATAGAAATTGATGGTTTTAATTAAGTTGCGTGCAACAATATTCAACGTGAATTGCGAGAGAACGTGATATTAATATCTCTACAACATATAAAATAATCGAGCTCTTTCAAAACGCTTCTCCGACGGTTCGATGGTAATTCATTTTCATCAACATCAATTTGCTATATACAAAACATGGACGTGTATAGATTGTGCACGATGTGATGCGAGCGTGATATGTACGAACTGAGCGTTAATGCATCTATATTATAAAAGGTACTATCATTAAAGCTTAATAGATTCGGCAAAGCGAAATCAATTTCGAAAATCGCATATACTGATGTACGATGTCTTTAATCTTGTTCGTCCCTTTTTATTTTGCTTATGAGCAAAAATTGAAGTGAAGATTGAAAAAGAGGCACACAAAACAACCTTCATTTGAACGAAAAGTTCAATTCATATATTACTTTTGGTTTTTTATCATCAATAGTTTAATATCAATCAAATCGCAGACGTACACAGTGTTTGTATGTAACTTACAATTAACTTTATTATTTTATTTAATTATTTAATGCTTTTTTTCAAAAACTATTTCAAACGTCGAATATATATATAGTGTAATACAATATGAAGAACAATCTTGCTGTAATAAAATTACACAATGACCGCAAATTACGTATCACAATATCTTTCAACGGAGTAGAAATAGCGAGTGAAGGTACATGTGATAATATGTACGCTTCGACTTAATTCCTGAGAAAACCGCGGCACACCTGCTACGGAAGCATGATTCAACCGCGTCCAGGACTAGAGGGCTCGTATTGCCGTCGGTACTAAAAGGCTGGTCTCGAGTAGACAAGCGCAAAATGCGTACGTACGTGTACCACGTCTAGCCATTTCAAATCTGATTTATTCGCGGCCGCCTTGTGTCTTGAGAGAGCCGGTGCACTCGGAGAAAGTGGGCGTGAGAGGGGAAACAGCGCGAGAATCCAATGAAACCACGAGAGAGGCAAAAAGAGAAACGAAAACGGATGCGGAGCAAGTAGATAGGCGAAGATACGTTCGGACATAAAATATATTTAACCATTATATATTATCATTATGGATGTATCACACTTCGAAATCTGAGAAGCGTTATCGTTTTTATCGCCTTGCTAGAAAGTTCCTCTGACTCTCATTTATTCGATGTAAAACAACACCATGTGATATCATAGCTTTATATCTCTCTTTTGTCTTGACAATTTTTCTTTAGCAAAAGGAATACCGAAATTCTTTACCGAAAGAAGTCATTATTGAAAAATATTGTTTATTATAAATTTCCAAAATGCAATATTAAATATCTGAACAATCAATTCTCACACAAATTACACAAATTTATAAAAGTCCACTTAAAATTTAAAAATAAATAAATTTCTATTATTCTTCCCTCTTTACACTTAATTTTCGAGAAATCGGTAATTATCAGTTACTTACGTAATTAATTTATTTATCAATATTTTTTCGAAAAAAAAAAAAATCAACTACAGATTCTTTAAAAAATTCGTCCATAAAAAGTTTAGCACGATCTATATACTTTCATCGATTTCTCTCAACGTTCTCTCGACGAAGATAATGACCGCGTTTAGTATTGCTGAGTAAATGTTTGCTAAGACGAAAGATCTTCAAACAGTTGAAATCCTCTATTGTTTTATTTGACTCTTTACCAAGCTTCTGCACGCAAACGTTATCTACGATTTGTATTTACATATCAATGCAAAAGCGCGAATACCACTCTGCTTCTGCAAATTCGATTTATCAACGACATTTGAAGGGTTTAAATACGTTGATTTGTTTGAATTGGGCAATCATGTTGAAGCATGTCGCGAGGCATATCTTGTACCTACAACGAAGACGTCGGTTCATCTCCGCGAGATAAATCGACCCTGACGCATTCAGCTCTAAGGACGGCTATTAGGAATCCAAGGCGTACGAATTTAAGTCGTCAACGAGCATCCGTTTTGCTCGGTTTAAACGCTTCTTCCAGCGGGAGCAAGATGCGCTCATCTAAAATTGGAACGTGTGGCATTCGCACCGACTGACGGATACGCACGTCGTGTTTAATCGAAAGTAATGTCTACAGGGCCACGTGTTTCGCAAATCGACTGAGCAGGCGTGACGAGAAACCGAACAGCAAGTGTCTTTGTTAATAACGATCTATACGACGAAGAGAGTAGTCTTCTTCAACTTTTGTCTTAAACTTCTGGTAAAACTAAGGGTTCAACTGTTGCATTGCTCGTTGTTTCTTTTTTTTTTTTTTTTTCTGCGACACGGCGGATCGCTCGATCACAAATGGCACAAAACTCGTCCCCGGGCTTCCCCTCCCTCTCTCGCGACTTCTGTTTTAATTTATTTATTCTTCGCCTGCTCGATCATCGCGCGTCGTACCATACTCATATAGAAATATCACGCGTTCGTTGAATGTAGATTTTCTTGTACATTTTCTATATAAATTATTAAGATCCTTTTCTAGCTGGTATATTATATTACGTAGTGGAGAAGGAGGAGAGAAACACAGTAGAGGCTAAGCACACACCGACACGTGTCGCGATGTGAGTCGCGGGTTTATCGATCAATGATGACACTCTCCCGGATCGTTTGCGTCGCGGATTTCAGGCGGCGACGACGACGGCGGTGTCGTTCGATTAATCGTCGATCGTGAAAATCGCTGATCTTCATAGCACACATACATAAAATATGTATACTTCATCGATGTAAGTACGGCATGAAATATCGATAAAGATCACTCGTGTACGGCAAAGATCAGTGAGAATTGTTTGAGAATTATCACGTGTTACTCGACATAATCGATGACTCAGCTGCGATTAAGGAGCCCACCTGTTACGTCCCACCTGATCCTTTCCGAACTCCTGGTATCACAACGCAAGCACGCAAGAAAGCTATTCTTCCAGAGTTAAGTCTTTCTCGCGACCGTACGATAAGAGGATTCGCGAAGATCAAACGGCACAAGCGCATTATTTAACGGTAATAAGATAATCTGTAGAAACGTTTATATATATTTGCAACCACACGTGCTTTGTGGTGCAATAAGAAAAATTTTTCAGACTAACTTGATCCTCCGAAGAGAATAGGGGCGTAACTTATATGTGCCACTCAATTTTATAATAACGTCGCGCGTTACAATAAAATTGTTCCTCTATCTACGCTACAAAGTGTATTGAATCATGATATGTAACTAAAATGCAAACTATTATCTATGATTGTTGCTACGATGTCATACTTATAATAGTTACAGCGCTATGATATAAAAAGAAAGATGCGACACGATGGAAAATTGCATATACGAATATCGTTACAAAACCGCGTAATGTAAACATTTTTTATGCTTTCCAGCAAGAGACAGAGTATAATACAGTGAGCATTTCTCTTTACTTAACATTAGCAAACAACAAGATTGTAATAATTCACTGTGTTACACTGTCTCTTCCTGGAAAGCACTCTCGTTATACGCGATAATGTCCAAACAAGTCATCCTTTACGCATCGCGTTTCGAGCCAAGTTCCTAAATTGCGCCGAATGCATTCTCCTCTTCCATTCTTCGTTGTACGATCGATATAAACCATTTTTCTTCTAACACGACGAATGAATAATAAAGAGCAAGCAAATCAGAATGAGGGAGAAATGCAAAGTGCACGTGTCGCGTTCGAGGAGGAACCAATCATCGACGCTCGTATCGGATTAGCGCGACGATAATATCGACATTTTCAGTTACATACTAATTGCAATGTTTGCGCATTACGTATACTGCGTCATCGAGTCTTCGTATGATTAATGAGACTCCTACGTTTTCACGTCAATACAACATGACAAACCTCTTCTTTCCAGTTGTTAGCAATTAAAAATTATTCATGCATTCGTATATTTAAAAAATTTATTTGCACGAAATATATAAGCAGAATACCTGAAATCATATTTATAGTAGTTTTATTCTATTTTAATTGTAAATGTTGCGGTTTGCAAATGAAGAAAATTACAAAGAAAAAAAATGCTTCTTGACATATAAAAATATAAATTATTTGGATATACGCTATTCCTCAATAAATCTATATATTAAATCACAAAAAAACTATAGTCGCACTAATCACATGCGAGCGTTTTTTTTTTCTAGAAGAAAATCCCGCGCGGGAAACAGATCAGATGTGATCGCCCTTGTTCTTGAACGAGGAGAAAACAGTCATATGCTCTTTCGTGTGTGCCGTAGTTGACAATGTATGTATGTACTTACGATTTTAACGATGGTTGAACGTGATGTCGGTGGAAACGATTCTGACGGGCGATCGATAACGTCACAGATGGACGACGGACGTTCACGTCGTTGCGACCGCGAGCCAATAATATCACGTACTATGGAGACGATCGATCTCGATCCTCGATCGGTCTTCACGTTGCAAAACGTACACCCTGAAATCAAAGATCGTGGCGATTGAACCTTCGCATTCCGAGTTTCGCACCGAGGTTCTTACAATGCAGACTTATGATTATTTCAAATTGAATTGAACCATAAAGCTGTTCTCATTTATAAAATGATTGCATAATTTTAATAAAAACTCGAGGAGATACATATAAGATATTTTTTATGTATTTATTAATATCTTTTATTGATAAAATTAATATAACAGAATTGTTTTTTAAACGCGAAAACTCACAATTGTGACATTATGTTCCTTAAAAATAAAAAATTAAAAAAAGATAAATTTTCATTATTGTGTGATCAAAAAATAAACATCAAATTTTTATTTTTCTACAAATATGTATTGCAACTTTCACACTAGTATATTTATATTCTTAATTTTTTTAAATGATTTATTGGATTTATATAGGTTTGAATTTTCGCATACATATGAAAAAATTTATTTTTTGATTTCTTAAAGATTTAATTAGATTTTATATGTAATTTTTTTTTCTGTAAATTGCATGTGTTTATATATTAATCGATCTAACATCTTTATTTAACTCGAAATCAGATCTGTCGTCTCCTACGCTATAATTACATGTATAAAATGTACCAACTTAAGATAGCTTTAGATTAAGATATTAAAAGACTATATATCATCTATTCGCGAATAATACGTGCAGTCAGGGATTAAGGAGAACTTTTCGCGTGCGATCGGAACCAATAGATTAGACATGCAGATTCATCGCGTGAATCAAATCATTTATTATCGCATCCGTAAGGAAGGGAATCAATTTTCAGCTTATCGTTGAAGGAATTAAAAGAAAAACAAAACGAACTCGAGAAGAATTCAGAGTCAATAAACTCACCACTCGAATTCCATCGCGCACCCGAAGGCACTTTCAAGTGCGAAGGTACTTCGATCGAATATTCAATCTCTTGAGGATTGAATATTCAATCTTATTGAATGTTTCTCGATAAGTTAAGCATCTATTTCGAATATATTCATCGACACGATTTTTAACATCTCTCTTTGACATGACATATCTTTCAAATATTATAGTAAAAATATTTATTTATAAACCATTAAAAAAATTTAATATAAATTTTGTTATTAATTTTACACACTGTACTCAAAATTATTAATCTATATAACAATACATTTATATACAAATTAAATGTTAGAATAAATAAATAACTTTAATTTGAACGTTTAATTTACGTATTGGAAGATAAAATATATTCAGGCTGCATTTTTACATTATCACAAGTCTCGCGTTTTCAATTTTTTATGTAAACCTCGTACATACTTTACAATGAAAATTGTTTTTTTTTTTTTAAATAAAATAATTATGTATGTACGTATACTTAAAATTTTTAATTAAAATTTACTTTAGATCATTAAAAATTACTATAGATCTTCGATTTTAAAGATTCGCAATGTAATTTTCTCTTTACAGTATTTCATTAATTTATATCATGCGTATGCGGTAGGTCGCCAATTATTAATTATATTGCGATAATAGAAGAAGAGACTGAGAAAAATCAATATTACGATACGAGCTCGATTTCACACGGATTAGCCGATTAGTTCGATTACTTTAATCCCTGACTGCGGCGTGCAGATATGACATGGTATATAATGTTTGACGGGCAACTTATCCACGCCCCTGTACGTAATTCGATGTAACAAAATAACTCTATCACGGCTAAAAAGTGTATTACGAGTTTCTCCTACCCGAGAATCGTCGCCGAGAGGGGTGCGATTTTTATTCGAAATTTACGAACGGCAAGTACATATATCGTAGAGTTGTACGCGATGTTACGCAGTAAGAGTATGCTATTTATACCTCCGCATTAATCGATTGCTACTGTACCGATTATTATTACTTAGACTCGATTAAATTATTAAGTGTACCGTCGTATATTGTGGTGTAATAAATGTGATTAGTTGTACGAGAAATAAACGCAATCCGTAAGAATTGCCGCGCCTATCCCCTCGATCGTATTTATATTTAGCCGACAATTTATTATTAATATTTTTTTAATAACCGAAATTGATTTAACGAAGAATTTCATTTATTTAATATGTAACACAATTATTCAGTTTTTAATATATCTTTTTTCACAAAACATATGCATTGCTTTCTGACATTTCTACAGTGCAGTCAAAATTCGTTTGATCGTTTGAAAACGAATTTATGAAATCAATATATAACAAAGGTAGAATGAGCAATATTTAATCTTATAATTCACTATTAATTTTACAATATAATTGCATTATACAATTATTCTAGCGCAATTATTTCGTAAATACGTATGAACTATATATTCTGAAAATTAGTATATATGTATACGTACATCTTTAAATTTGAGAATTTATTATTAATTTCTTTCTTATTACCGAGATTGATTTCTGAAATAACTCTCTTTATTTAATCGGTATATACTACAATCATTAATTTTTTTAATACATCTTTTTTCGCAAAATACATTGCTTTTTGAATGCACTTCTAACACAATCAAAGTTCGTTTGAAAACGAAATTAACAACAACAAAGTGCAGAATAGTATCTAATTTTGTAACTATTAATTTTACAACAATTATTGTATTATACTATACATAGAATTATTCTGACTCAATTATTTCGTAAATATGCTGCATTCCAAGTATATTCCTTCGTTACCTACTAATCTCGGTATGTTGATTCCCAGTTCAGCCGCCGAGAGGGCGTTAGCGCACGGAGCTAAAATTTTTCAAATCGCTCTTTCCCGCGTAGCCCGCGTTACGAAACGATGGGGCTGCGCAGAATGGAAATAATGGAACAAGAGTAAGTATAAGATTTCAATCTATTAGAAACTGATTAAATCGAAACGCACGTTTTCTGATAGATTGAAATCTTAATATTTATTCCTTTTCCTATATTTCCTCCATTGTACACAGAACTTCGACATGATTTACCAAATCTACCTTTGCTTTTCGCGGATGTTTTGTCCGCGCTTTTTGATGCTCTTGATACTTTTATGACTAGAAGTACTAGAAAACATTACACATAAATATGTACACACCTACCTGTCCACAATCGGGTGCATGTTGCTCTTCCGATACATTTTGAACGCGAAAGAGATAATTTGGAGCATGTAGAAATGGCGGGATGAAATCGCAATAATTGCGACAGTGAGCGCGTTAAAAGAGATATTGGCGACAAAGACATTCACGGCACAATCATTCGGGAGCGAAATTGTTTTTAGTCGGAGATAATCGCGAAAAGTATGAAACGGTTCGAACGCAATTCTACAATCGCCGCGGCGCGGGGCGCGCTTCGATTCACTATGAACTGCGACTAGACGTGTATAATTAGAGAGAGACATCGCGTCTCTTGAAACAGTACTGCCAACAATGCCAACCGTAGAGCAGTAACTCCAGTTAATAAGTCTGTTCTTTTTCGAAGAATTCGAAATTAGTTCTAAAGTGCAAGATCTTGGAATGGAAAAAGAACAGACCTGATATGCCTTCCGTTGTCGCGCGAGACACTTTTCAAAGAGTATCGCATCTATAGATACTCGATCGTTGCGCGTCATGGCTAATTAGCTCGAAAATACTAATTTAATAAATTGTTTCATTTTATTATCTTTCACACTACAAGCGGAAAGGATTAAATATAACGTTTAAAAGATTATACAATAAATATACAAATTATGCAATTTATCCATTTAATTCATTTCTTTAGATTTTTTGACCAATATAATATTAATCAAATATAATATTAATCAAATATATCATTTAAAAAATGATTGCGTAAATGAAAATTAAAATAATGTTATATATATGCCAATATAATAATAATTCTCTTTATTATTTGAATTTCTTAATCAATATAATCAAGGACGTCCAGAGAGCTTATACAAGGATATTCTTCCAAAAATTGTGTTGTATGAGGATAATTGCTTTAAGAACTTGAATATTTTAAGCATCAGACAGGTTTGAGTTATGATAAAAATTTTAACACAATCCAAAAAACGCCCATTTTGGGAAAGACAGCCATTCTGACGGTGTATAACATTTCACCATTAATGGCTTATTATTAAATATTCAATGTAATGCTCACAACATTTTAGTAATTACTAACAAAGGTAATATCAAGATAGCAAATGATGCAAAATGCAATCATAGACAGCTAATATAGAATAAAAATGTGTAACATACTTATATATATGTATATATACCTGGCAATGATGTGCCTTCTCGATATTCATCGGCAAAAAGGTAAGAAGACAATCTCGAGCAACGCAAAATTAACCACCGATATCGCGACTATACGTGATATTCGACATACAAAGAACGTCTGATTTTAAGAGATACACTTGTGATAACTTCTCACGTACGAGATTCACTTCGGACCGACGCAGTCATCGCGAAAAATACGGAGCGATTCGAGTGCGACTTTGCAATCATTACGGCGCGACGCGTTTCGAGGGAACGACATGAAGTTTGCCGAAGAATACCAATGATATTGGCGCCAATAAGCAGTCATTTAAATTCGAAATATCTCAATATACACAAAATGATTAAAAAATGGTGACTTATACGATAATTTAACTAATATTCTCACATACGAAACATTCCGTGATGCACGAAATAACATTGAAATTTCGAAGTAGCGTTAAAAAATTAATATTTTATTTTATATATAATGAATTAAAAATTAAATTATAAAAAATTTATTTTGTATAATTGTATATCGTGCGCGAAATGTAGCCTGTCGTGAAAGAAAAATAGCTTTGGTTTTACGATTATTAGTCTTCATCTCTGGCGATTGAATAAAGAAAAGTCGGGAAGTGTTCGATGTCACAGAGCATAGATTTTATTCATATAGGAAAAAAAGTCGTTCATAGATATGTTGCCGGCATCATGTACAAAGTTTCTCATACGCGCATTTAACACGCTTACAATTTCGTATCATATAATTTTCGCAGTCCATTATATGATATAAAAATGGTCATTACACTATTGCGGTAGATATCGTTTAATCCTTACATTTCGATTAAATTAGGAAGCAAGCGGGTGGTTATGTACATACATAAGTCCTCACGCGGTGAGGCCTCTTCTAAATAAAAAGCATCGTCAGAGACGTGGCTGTGCATCACGTTTTATCGGAGTATCCATTTTTGGGAATTCATAACGCAAACTAGCTACTTTACGATCTCACGTCGTTTTCAGCGAAAACCAGTTCCTTCAAATTTCGTATTAAAAAATATGAAGATTTCTTTTTCCTTTCTTTCTTGTTTTCTTCTAATTCGCTAACGTCTCTATGTATACTTTACATGTTTACTGATCTAGGTAGATCTGACAAAATAAATATCGTGGGATCGATTCTTTAAAAAATATATATTACAATATTGCACTTAAGGTAAATGTACACACGATAAAACGCGTATAAAATATACAATGAGTTCCTCTATCGAGGCACTAACGACAAGGAACACAGAAGTGTCACATAGTGCATGATGCATGATTATTTGTGCACAAATTTTTAACGTTTGCATTTACACGATTTTATCATGTCTTTTAGGCATCGTATCTTTCCGATCTTAAGTAGAGGAAACTTAAAAATTCAGAATACACGTAGGTATATCTATAAGAATAAATGTCTTATTTACTATGTTGTATGTTCTAATATATTTCAAAAATAAATATAACTGTGTAAATATAAATCTATTATTTATAATAAAGTGTTTTCTGTGAATTTAAAGACAGTAAATTGTATTTTCTTAATACAATTTCGTATTAACTTCTCAATACAATTACTGTGTGACCAGAAAATTCAAAAATTATATATTTAAAACATATTTTTCTTATAAATTCTCAAGCAGAACGTAGATATACCTACAAGTATTCTAATGCAATCAATAATACAAGCATACGTTACGTGTACATCCAATTTACACATACATACAATTTTAGTTGTAGCAACTCGTATTCTTAATTATAATGCAAATCGATAAGAACAAAATTTCAACATCCTTGCACTCCACATTGATCGTACAACAGATAGTTATTTTTGGATACAAACGTCGCATTTTGTTTGTATATTTCACAATGATATTACCATCCAGCACTAAAGAATTATATAACTGTATTATATTAACTATATCAGCCAACCGCATAGCGTGATGCTAATAATTATAAAACTTGATAATCGATTTGTGCTTATAGCACGAAGACATTTCGTGTAAATAGTCTTCTCTTTTACATTTCTTTTACAACTTTACGGTTGGCACATCATCGTCGACAATTTCACGTAATTACGTTATGTCAAAGGTAGAAGGTATACACAGATGTGATTTATATAGTTACTGAAATTTAATTAATTGTGACGTTATGTAGCGCAGACACGAACAAAACTAATTTAACAAAACTGAAAGAACCGATTAGAGAAAAAAGTTGATGCCTGCTACATTAAAATCATTGAATAAAATTTGTAACATTTCTTTATAAAATCTCTCTCCCATGTGTGTTAAAGCTAAAAAATATATATAAAATAAGGGAAGTGTGTATAAAATAATTAAATACATATAAAATATATGTATTTAAATAGCACTTTTAAAATGTTTTATAATGTATAATTACTTTGATAACAAAAAAGATCAGTATAAAATATAATTTTAAGTCAACACATATTGCATAGTCAATTAAATTAAAAATCTCCAGTTTAATAATTTATGAACACAAAACTATTAATATCTATTATTATCAATTGTCGTACAAGATTCATTTACATTGATTATTAATACAAAAAGAGAGAGAAAATCTGTCGCAAATAAATACATGAAGGTAATTATTAGTTCATCTACATAGATACACAACTTTGTATTAAAAGTTTCGAAATAATTTAATTCATCGTGCTTTAATTACGTATTATCCATTTATACTCTCTCTATGTACATTTATAAACTTATTCATTATATATTGTTCATGAACGCTAAATAGTAGTTTGGAATAATGGATGGAATGAGAGTATTGTCGATTAAAAACTAGGATATATATTACACTTGTGTGTATATTACACTTATGCCCCATATCTCAAGATGTTCGCGTACGTATCTTGATACGTTGAGAATCACATATTTTCTATAAAACATGTATTATATATGTCATTAAGAAGCACATCCATTGGTTGCACATTGGTCGTGCAAATTATCGCATAATATTATGTAAAAACGCACAGGTATAAATACATAGAACCAAAACGTCACAATATATTGTAGATAATCTCGTCTCGTAAAAATAAATGAAAAATTAACGAGCCGCGACAATTATGTCATATCGTTTGTTTCAGCGACTAGTATTGTATTTCGGCACAGATGCTTCTATAGCTCTCTGTCATCATTTTGTTCTAAAACTTGCCCATATTATATAAAAAGAGATATATATTCGAATATAATTTTATATCGGTAGATAATGATATCTTATTTTTTGTATAATTTTCAAGCTCTTAAGCTATGTTGTATGTGAAGCTAATACGATGTTCTCGTGACTGTTATCCTGGAATATCATGAGTTAGCAATCTCAAAATGGTCGATCGATGTCATCTATTCGAGATAATAAGACCTAAAATTTTTTCGTTCTACGCACATTCGTATTGAACAGGGCGGTATATAAGCACATTTAATAAGCATATTGCAGTTACGTTGTATGAAAATACATTTGTGAGATTACTTCCCCTAGACGGCCTAGACAATAAAGTTCAATAATTGCATAGTTCGTACATTTTCTTAAAAATCTTGAATTTATCTTATCTTCATTATGAAGGCCACTCAAAAGACGGGACATGATAAGATTTCGCTATTTGAAGTTAAATAAATTGCCACCTCTCGTAACACACACGATAGAAAAAATATCAATTAAATGCTAATTTAAATCTTTAAATATAAAGTAAAACTTTTTTATATATATCATAAATATTTTATACCATAAATATTTTATCACACGTTTCATTGCAATATGTTATACTCAATACTTATAATCCACGATTACAAACTAAAAATAGACCGAGCGAAATAATGCAAGCAACATGCATTGATCTGCTATTGGAAAAAAAAATTCCGTCTATACGAAATTGTAATATTTGAGAAAAATTTATTTGACAAAAAATTATAAATATTTAAATATAAATATTTTTAGCAAATACGTCAAATTATAAATTATAAAAGATCTTTTTATCTTAATTTACTCACACATCATATGCTTGCACTATTTAATTTCGCTTTTTTATACAAATCAATATTAATTAAAATTTTGGACGAAATACATTTTCCTGTATGTAATCTCAAGTGTTTAGTATTTATTATTGGGCATTTATATCGTGATATCATCAGCATGTCCAGAATTTATAAATAGCAAGTAAATATTTTGCAGCAAGAACCTTTATTTTAGTTCCAGCTAATTCTATATTCGTGATGTATATTTATGAGATTAATACCTATGTTGTAGTTGAATAATATTGTTGTATTTGAGTATATTTCCCTTCTGCTTTGAAGAGAATGTAAAAATTGAGAGGATACACAAAGAATCAGTATATCTCAAAGCTGAAATGCAACATTGTATATAGTAATGTACATATTGATATAAGAAGCAAGACTGATATTTTGGATGTTTAAATATCACAAATTGTATGAAAAATTGTCATAAATATCTATAATACAAATTAATGAAAACTAAAATAAAAACAATACATATATTCAAATCAAAAAATTTATAGTTTAATAACATTTCTATTTTGTTTAAAAAAATATTTTTAAGATATTAAAATCTCAAATCATGTTTTAAAAAATAGATAAATACTAAACAAAACATGTAAAACGAGTATAGATCTATTAATAGAGCATTAATGGTTGCAGTTTATATTGCAGATCATCTTTTCCAATTTCATTCGTTGTAAAAAACATATCTACAACTAAATAGTACAGTCAATTATTTACATGGAAAATATTTCCATAACAAATTTATTCATTTATATATAATTTCCAGAAATTCATAAGAAAAATGTTTTGTCACAAATTTCTGAAAATTACCTCTCTAATCTATTGTGCAATTGATCTCTACATTATCTTCTTGTCAATTATAAAATATTCGAATAGATATTATTTCCAAAAGATTAGAGGCAATATATTATATTAACATATAGCATCTCTGAAATATTTATTAATAAATTATGTTCTCAAATAAACACAAATCGTGATATCTAAAAAATGCAAAAATTTCAGATAAGTCATTAAATTTTAAATAATTTAATTAAATAATGTATAAAATGTTTTGCACAAAGACTCAGATTTTGTTATCACAACAAGAAAACTTTAATTTTGCTATACCTTTTGATATATTAAATTACGAAGAATATTGAATCAACATTTGCTGGAACGTTGTTGTTCCAACAGTAGTAGACATTTGACTAATACTGTTGAATAAGGATTCTGCTTGTAGATTCTCCGGTAATCTAGTAAGAAATTGTGCGCCGTGTACAAAATCCATTTTTAATAATTCTTCTTGGTATAAGTGCAACACTCCTAGCGCAGTTCTAAAGAGGAACTCGTCTCCATCTCTGAGAAAAATATCCCAGATTCTACATGCGACATCAAGAGGCATTGCTTTAGCATATATAGTGTACAACCAATCTAATAGATACAAGTCCGGGCTTAATCCGGCTATGGTAAAATGGGAAAAGACTTTTGGCAGCTTATGCGCAAGAGCACTGGAATATACTTTATAGTAAGTATTCATTCTTTTTTGGTCCAATGTAAAGGCGGCTCTGTGACAAGGATAATTTAGCAGATTCGCGAAGCAAGCAAAGGCGTCTGGTGGTTCCATGTTCAATGATAAAACAGCACCTACAAAACTCATACCTTGCACATAGCCTACATCCGGTCTATATACGGCATATGCTGCCAAAATACCCTGAAGGCTATCGAATAATGGTCCACCCTCTTGAAAGACACATAAGGTAGGAAAGGTACGAGATACATCTAATCTGATTGCGGCTAATGACTCATTGTTAGGACTGGACATTGCCCTGTCTAAGCAAAGATTATACAGGTGCGGTGTTACATTCAAGTTATTCGAAATTGCTAATTTCCATACCCTACCACGAACACTCGGTGGCAAACCACGCCACCACAGTTCCCTTACTTTTTTCGTATTCTTAACGCTTTCAAATTTAGATAAAACATGTACATTCCACGTGTTGGAATCCTCGGCTAATCTCTTCTCTTCTTTCAACTGATACTCCCGTTGTTGTTTACGCTCTTTCTCTTCGCGCAACTCTCTCTTCCTTGCTGCTTCTAAAATAGCATTGTATTGCTTACGATGACGTTCTTCTTCCAGTACATTTTTAGCTGGTAAATTCGCTGGTCTTGGCTGTTGAATTAAAGCTGTACTACCGCCTACCTTATCAATATTCCTTGATGGGCTACTGGTAGGTGTCGAATGTTGAGAACCTCTATTCTTCCATGAAAACACATTCTTTGTAAAAAGTGTGTTCAGTCCCCAACGTTTGGATGTCTTATCACTTTTTTCTACGACGTGTTGCTCATCGGATCCTAAAAAGCTACCAGAAGGTGATATCTCGCTAAGGGAAGACACTGTGCTGCTACACGAGCGTGGCAAACTATTTCTTGGACTACTGTTTGCACTGACATTCTCGAGCTTCGTATATTTGTCTGTGTCAAGTTTCACACTTGACGTTTGTTCCTTACCAATACATGGAGATTCTAAATATTGCGAAATACAGTCGATTTGTGGATTGCTCGGCGTCCTGGTCTCCTCCACAGAATACAGCTGCTTCGTGGAAGGATTGTAAGCCAAGGACATGCTTTCCAGAGCATGGTTCAGGCTGGTTCCCGCTACCCCGACAGAGACGACGTTACCGGCGTCGTACCATTTATTTTCTCTGATGTGTACACACAGGGCCTTGGTCTTCGCCGCCGGTATAGGCGCCACGTCACATGCCAATGCCTCGTCGACGTTGACGCTGTCACAGCGTACTGTGTCCCCGTTCAAGGACACCAATTGCTGCTTACCAACCTTCGGCGCGATGTTACTGGCGATATAACAGCTAGACTCGCGTCCAGTGACCTTCACCATCTGGAAGCTATTGACAGCATTGTTGTTCCGGGACTTTGCGCCTCCTGATGTCTGTAAGCTCGGCGACGGGACGGGATGTGCATTGGTCCCGTTCAGCCGTTGGGACGTCACTGGACTCTTCATGGCAGCCTTCTAACCTTGCCGGCGCATCCAGATCGCCTCCGATCGTCGAGGACAGCCGTTCACACGCCGAGTCCTTCGACGAGCGAGGCTCACGAATCCGTGGACACGCATGCTTCCCAATCGATTGTCAAGGACTTGGAACGGGTCGGCATGGAAAAAGACCCTCGACCGCCCGTTTCGATCCTTCAATTTGACGACACGTCGATAAGAGGCGATCTCAAATGACTTCCACAGCAACAGACGGTGATGATCTCGTCACGCGCGCATCATATTACGATGTGGCCTCGCCTCGTGAAATCGTAATCAAGTCGCTAGTCTGCGAGACGAGACTGGTCGGTCTAAAAATACATGCAACTAACATCGGAGAGAAGACCAGAACGAGAAGCTCGAAATCAGCGACGATAGGTGGGTCACATTCTTTGAAATCACGAGTTCAAATCGAAAAATTACATGCACTCACGTGCACCACCATGCATTGGCATGCACGGCACTGACAAGGTGACAAGTGACAGGCACTAACAACGCAACGAATTTCACGGTGAATCCGCTATTTGCGCATTTAAAGGCGGTTATACATGTAGAGGCATAACGTGATTCATCGATGAAATTTATAGTCAATATGCGTATATATTTCGTAGAATATCGACTTCAACCAGATTTCGTTATAGTTATTCACATATATATAGAGAAAAAGGTCAGATCAATGACGAATTGAATAATTAAAAATTCTGTTTTAAGAAGTCTGTCGAATATAAATTAATTAATGACTAATTCATCTAATAATATCTACAGTATTTTATAGGTAAAATTATAGGTATGTAAAATTATTTTTTATCATAGAGAAAAAGATTACTATGTTAGGAATAAAAAATTATATAGTTAAAATTTTTCAAATTCTGCCGAGTAAATTAATTTAACTAGAGTTCGCATAATATGACAAATTAGGCAACTTCCAGCAAGGACATAGTAAATTATCCTTATTTAATGTCAGTAAATTACAATTAAAGATGAAGTAATGATGTTTCCCTGTGTACGCATATTGCTTTCAACAGGAAAAGTAGTTTAATAATTGTATAAAATTATTTAATGTCATTTGTAATTCTTGCCCTTAGTTTTTCACTCTCTTAAATCTAAATCTATTAAATTAATCTTATTCAAGAATTTAACAACTGCAAAGTTGCTTTTTCTGCTGAACGCAGCTATTGGGTGCATTCAGAATAACAACCGCTCTTTCGTCTGTATTTTGGGATCAGTATTTAGGATGGAACCCGCCAATCAGATGAAACCGCGCTTTTTCGCGATGCATTGCAATAGCGCCTTTACGCAACGAAGCATTCGGTTTAATTCGCGTTGTTTAAAATCCCTAAAAATGTTTGCACTTTAAATGGGATAAATATATATTTATAGGCATTGAAAAGAGAGAGAACGAAGATGCTAAGTGCAAAAAGTGCAAGCTACGCGAACGTAGAGAAAACCTTTCCGCTGTGACGTTGGCAGCACTGGAGGGATGTCAATTCAATCAAATTCAATATGAAAACGGGTGACGAGGAACACAAAAGTAAACGGCATTTGAACGGCTTGTAATTAATAATAAATTCTTCGTTGAGGAATCAATTATCACAAAACTTGTATGGTCTATGACGTACTGGAATATCGAAGATGTTGATCTACGATGTGTTGCACAAGGAGAAGGTGTATCACGCCATCGCCAGCGATCTTAGAAGCCTCGGAATTAAGTATCGCTTCAAGAAGAGCATGCTTAAGAGCGAAAGGCCCGAGGCGTGCAAGGATATCACCAAAAAGGTTTTCAAGACCCCTTTGTTTTATCAAGCCTTGGACATTGTTAACCTGTCATCAGGCGCCATAGTCCACGTACCCGTGTTTGTTATTCAAGCCTCTACGTTCCTGGAAGAGCATGTCGCTCAAGAGGGTCTGTTCAGAAAGGCCGGCTCTCAGGCGCGACAGAGGGAATTGATATCCCGGCTGAATAACGGCGGTGGTTTAGGTGACAAAAATCAAGCGATCGATATTGCCAATTGTCTAAAGTCATTCTTCCGAGACTTGCCAGAACCACTGATCCCATATGCATATCACGATCTGTTTGTGCATTGTGCGTTGCTGAAGAACCAGCGGGTACAGGCATTACTGTTAGCATGTACGCTGTTACCACCGTATCACTTGAATACCTTAGCATTTTTCATGGAATTCTTGAAAAAGGTTTCCATGTATGAGAAACAGAACAAGATGAGTGTTGAAAACTTGGCGAAAGTCATTGGACCGAATATCATGCCGTTGCAAGAAACAACCATGTCGGCTGTACAAAATAGATTGCAAATGCATTTAACTATTGTCAAGGTAATATCGATTTTAGAGAATATTGATGAATCATATAAAAGATAGATCATTGTTACTTCAATGAATATTGTTACAGATTCTGATTGAAAATGCAGAAGATATCGGTATCCTCCCATCTCATATTGCTCAGAGTATTTCTACTGAAACAAGTGGTAGCACAGATAATGGACTGGATTCATTTGAGCTACATAGAAAACATAAAAAGAAGAAGCATCGCAGTGGAAGTCTTACACGTAAGTCATTAAAATATCTCAGTTTTATCTAAATATATTCAAAAATTTAATTACTGATTTATATATAAACACAAAATATATTTATATATAAACGTTAGTAAGTTTTATAATGTTAATGAAAAATTAACAAGATAAAACAACACCTGATGTTAGATTTATTAAATGTAATTTTGTGTTGCATTACATGATAAAAGTTTTATTTAATATTTTACAGTTTTTCTTCTGTGTATATATGTAACATATCTTGAACATAAGAGTGTAATGTTTTATATAGGAATGTTTAACGGTTTAAAGAAGATGGTTGGAAAGGGCGCAGATGATACACCTAATATTAATCAACCACAGTCTCTTATACATCCAACGCAGTTAAATATGGCTCCTAACAAATTTACCAAGAAACGAAAAGTAATTGAGAGAGAGTATCCTCCGAGTATAAAGAAAAAGTAATGAAATTATTTATATATTTCTTTTGTTATGCTATTTTTTCTCTTTCTTTTGTGTATATGTAGGTGTGTATATAGTTTTAGCTTGATGTTTGATTTAAAATAATATTGATACAAAATATAATGTATGTTCCAGGAGAACAGCTGAAAAATTAGACAAATCAAAAAAAATAAGACTGAGTTTAGACAAATTTGTACCTAAGAATAAACAAGTAAGTATAGCTGTTTTCACATACTTATAGAATGAAAAATTCATCGAAATCAATATTATTGAATACTGAGATCTTAAAAGATTAAAGAACTTAATTATTAAATAGTATTGTGTACACTTTATTTTAATTGTAATAATTTTATTTGAAATGCTTTCAGAAGAACGTTGATGGTAATTTATCAGATTCATATATGGGCAATTACAAAATGTGTAATGAAAGACGTTGGAGTTCAATAAGCAACTCTTTTGATACACATAAAATATGTGAGTACGACAGAATGTCAGATATAAAATTAAAGAAATATAGTGAATCGTCAAATAATGATTTTCATCAAGAGTGTAACGATGTATTCATTAATGCCACTGTAGATTTATCAGATAATGGTGGCGAGCAGAACTTGCTTATAAATGAAAGTCACAGAAATGGTGAGCAATGGCATATGAATGTAAGCACAAGTTCAAGAAAATTGGATGCTACAGATGAAAGTGATAATATATGCTTGCTGACACCTGAGGAAAAAACTGATTCAGAAGAATTCGCGTTTTTTCCTAATAGTGACATAATATCTTCATCAAGTGATCACTGTGAAGAAGATTATGTCAGAATTCCTAAGAGTGAATATGAAGATATAAAGAATCGAGTTTCTGCCATTGAATCACGTATTTCTCAAGAGTTTGGATGTATATATAACGAGAAAGATAATATCATTACACATTCGCTAAATAACATACAGACAGCTTATGAAAAAACATTAGAAGAGGCTAATATCGAAAATACTCTAACAAGCGACTATCTAGCAAAAAGACTGAGTAAAGAACTAAAGATCAGAAGATCAGGAGAACATAAGATAATAAGATCACCTAGTGCAAGAAAAATTGGATCATTAAGAAGACGTTCACAAGAAAAAACTGCAAGGTAATTGAATTACATTTAAATTATTATACTATAATGTAATATGTACAATTAATAATTAATTAAAAGCATTTTTAATTAACAATTATTATACATCTTCAAATTTTATTTTTGAAAGGACATAAATGTCTTTAAAAATATAAAATCTTCTATCATGTGTAAAATAAAATGTACAAGTAGTATATAAAGATAATTGTAAAACTAATATTAAACTTTGTTTTAATGTTTACAGTAAACGTATTAGAAGAACTGCATCATGGCATATATCTCCAGAATTTAACTTACAACATAACATGCAATTTGAAAGACAAGTAAATGTATGTTCCATTGAAAAACAATCGACTTATTCCAATAAATACTTGAAGGAAAAATCTCATTCTGCCGAAAAATGTAATGAAAATATTTCTAATAATATGAGAGATGAAATAGCCTGTTTACACAATCAAATTAACACATTGATTTCTCGTTCAAACGAATGCAAGATTTCAAATAATAGTGACTTGGATCTTTCTGGATTTAAAGATCTGCATAATAATAATAATCATACGACCACATCTGTACGTAGAGCGTCATCTTTTCATGGAAAAGATTTTGTAGATAACTCATCTTATTTCGATAAAAAGATCGATGAATTAAAAAAGGCAAATAGTCATCAGAATATAGCCTTAAATAATGATTGTTTACAAAGCGATAAAACTGTTTTCGAGGGCTCGAATCAAATATCTTGGAAAGATGCAGAAAAATATTTTAAATCAGTGTCTCGAAAAACACCTCTTCCACAGACTGGCAGAGCATCTGTCGCTAAACTTCGAACGCAAAATGCTGGTATGGTACTGGCCAAAGCGAGATTATTTGATGAGGGCACAACGGGAACATCCGAATTTAAATCGAGTAATATATCAAATAGAAAACATTGTCTCGAGAATATAAATAAACTTTCTCCCAACGTAACTAAAGAAATGAATGTTGAATGTTTCAAGCGAACCTGCAACAGGACACAAGTCTCTCGAAAAAAATCCAATAAGGATTCGAAAAGTAAAAATCGTCACGCAGCGTCATCTCCAAATGCGTCACCACACATTACAACACAAATAATAGGTGCGTCTTTAAAATCGTTTCAAAATGGATTGAATGAACATTATGTGCGAAAATTTGAACTGCAAGATCAGAAATGTTTGAATAAGGAACCAATTATACATCAAACTTTTACCAAAGATAAAGGGATCAATGTCGCACACGACACAAGAATTCATCAGAAAGAAAAAGGATTGCCGTTGACGAAGATGCCTGTCAGTACAACGCTAGAAAATCCAAATATGTCTCCTTACAAATCAGATGTTAGCAAAACTCCGCATATTAAACGACCTTTAACAGTAAAAACACCGAAAAGTTCTAAATTAGTCCGTAGACCTCCAGTTGACACACGTAGAACACCATTAAAAGCAACGGCTTACCTAGGAACCCCAAAACGTCAAAGTCCTAAAAGTATTTTGAAAACACGAGCTCTCAGTATGTATACGTAACAGAAAGTCTAACCATAAGTACTATACGTCGAATTAGTTATATGATACATATATATATATATATACGTTATTTTAAGAAGCTATAATTTTTATACAGTTTTTTTTATATATATAAACAATATCTTTTGTGGTGTTTTTAATATATTTAATACTTATATTAACAGAATATATATATATAAGAAAGTTACTACAAGTAGAGAAATAGTATATGAATAGCAAGCAAAATCAATAGTTTATGTGTAAGCGTTTAAAATTACATTCTTAAAAAAGTGATTCAAAAACATTCTTGTATCTATAGTTTAATACAAAATTTACTTCTTTTTTTAGGCTAAAACGTGAAAATATTATTTGAAATATCTTTAAGGCTAGTCATTGCATACATCTATACTGCCATTTAAATATATAATATTCATTAAATTCATTGTCATTCGATGACAAATTCAGATATACATGCAATATTCATATTGTTGCTCGTTAATTAACATGTAATACAAATCATCATAACATTTGATTTGTGAATATATCTATTACAAGGAGACTAATTATATATTGATATAATGTTTGTATATGCTCACAATTTTTTTCTCAAAAGAACCACATTATACCCGCTTTCCTTTAAATATTTGTGACGTCACCTGTCAGTGTTTCTGTCTGCTGTGAAAGCGAAAATCATCGTGATCCACGTGGTTCAACGATCACGACACGATCATTCTCGTGACCAATCACGTGGCACCGCTTGTCCTTTGCATGCTGTCACAACACAATGGTTGACACATGTTGACATTTCGCGTCTTACATAACTGACAATGCGACGATTGCAGTTAATAACGAACTGCGATATCTATTGCCTTGTAAAATGTTCTCGTTAAAGGAAGAAACGTAATAAAAAAAGAGGACGGAGAGAGTACGTGGCTAAATGTTTCGAAGATTACCGCGGGCGCGAATACCGATATTGTCACGATATCAGCGCCACATTAATACCAATTCTCAACGTGGCGTTGTATGTGTGCGCGCATACGTTCGCATACGTTTGTTGTACGTACAATTGTCGAGGTGGTACAAGGATCTTCGGAAACATCGGGAAACGTGCAATTCGTTCGATCAAATTCTCCGTGCAATACACAAGTGTCAGCAATTTCTTCGCTTAGGAAACACGGAAAGCATTCGGGCTGTAGAGGAAAGCGCCCAGCACGAAAATGAGGGAGGCTGGGATCATGCTGATAAGCACTGCGCTAACGTGCGTCGTTATTGGCAATGCGTATTATCAGAGAAAACAATTCTATCCGACCGTCGTTCACATAACCAAATCCAATCCGAGCATGACCGTGAGTTGTGTCTTTCTTATAGCCTTTTTTCTACATTCTTGATAAACCGCGTAACGAATGTGCGTTCTACCACCACATATTGCTTTGTGCTTAGGTGATCTACACGCAAGGATTCATTCTTGCGTTCATGATTAATGCCTTCCTACGAAAGATCTTTTTCGGTACTTTACGCGCTGCCGAGTTCGAGGTGAGCGAGTCTCATCCTTTTATGTTTTTGTTTTTCACGTCGTTATTCCTTTCACAATATTGCCATATTTGCAGCATCTAGTGGAAAAAGTCTGGTATGCCGTGACAGAGACATGTCTGGCGTTTACAGTGTTCAGGGATGACTTCAGTCCTAAGTTCATAGCATTATTTACTCTCCTCTTGTTCCTAAAGTCATTTCACTGGCTTGCGGAGGACCGTGTTGATTATGTGAGTCTTGTGTCATGTACAGTTAAAGTACTCTGTGTATACATTAATTTTTATTATATGTTGATATTATTTGTATTTTTATAATTATATCTATGTAATCATATTCTATGTACAGTTAATAAATTGTCTTTTATCTTTTAGATGGAAAGAAGTCCAATAATAACATGGTTATTCCATCTTAGAGTCGCCACTTTATTAAATCTTTTGTTTGTCATCAATATAATGATGATCAATTATGCCTACGATACAACAGCCACTAAGGGTCCTTCCGTACAACTTGTCTTTGGCTTTGAATATGCAATTTTACTAACTGTTCTTTTTAATATTACTGTAAAATATGTCTTGCATACTATTGATCTACAAAGCGAAACTCCATGGGACAACAAACCAGTGTTCCTTTTGTATACAGAATTGATTATTGGCATATTGAAGGTAATTATAAAAATCTTGCATCTATGTTAATCTGTATATGTGCTTGTATTTTTTTATTTAACAAACCAATGTATTCTTACAGGTTTTCCTCTATTTTGCCTTTGTGACCTTAATGATTAAGTTATTTACATTACCTTTATTCGCATTGCGTCCTATGTATTATACAATGCGAGACTTCAAAAAAGCACTTCATGATATTGTAATGTCTCGAAGAGCCATTAGGAACATGAATACCCTTTATCCTGATGCAACAACTGAGGAATTGGCTGCTGCTGATAATGTTTGTATTATATGCCGGTAAGTGTTGCAAATAAACAAAATTGTATATGCAATACATTTTTGTTTTCAAAACATTTCTTATAATACTTGTAATATAACCTGATGTATTTTATGCTTACAGAGAGGAAATGGTCACAGCTAGTAAAAAATTGCCGTGTAATCACATCTTCCACACTGCATGTTTGCGTTCTTGGTTTCAACGTCAGCAAACATGTCCGACGTGTCGGTTGAACATTTTGAGGCCTACGCCGACCAATGCAAGACCTAGACAGCAAAATCCTCCTCAGCCTGGACCACAGGTTCCTCCACAACCTCCACAAGCACCTGGCGTCAATCCTATCGGTATGACTTTGTATTATTTCTTTTATTTGAGTTTTATATAACTAAAAATATATGTTACACCTCCATATTTAATCTATTTCTTTTTATTATTTAACACAGGACCACCCTTTCATTTCCCAGTATTTTTGGCTGGATTACCAGCTCCAGGTATGCCACAACAACAGCAGCAACAACAACAACAGCAACAACCACAACAACAACCGCAACAACAGCAGCCGCAACAGCAACAGCAGCAACCTCAAAATAATCCTGGAAGTACTCTACCTCAAAATTCAATACCACCTACTGGAAGTATTCCACTTTTTCCACCGCTCTTTCCTACAATAGTACCATTACCACCTATTCCTGTACCACCACCAAATATAATTGAATTGAGTGAAGAAGAGCTGAGAGCGATGGAAGGTAATCTGCGGCAAGCTGTTGAAGCCAGGATACAAACGCTGCAAAGAATTCAACTTTTATTAGATGCAGCCAATGCAATGATGAATCAATATCAAACAGCAGCTGCTACTGCTAAGTGAGTATAATATTCTATAAAAATAATATGTATATATCTTTATTCGTAAAACATAATTGAAAATTGTAGCATTCCTGTTGATAATAATTCTACAAGCAATATCGGCAGTACCTCGGATATGTCCACAATGGGAAAGCCAGGTCCAAGCGGTACAGCAAACACAAATAATGAAATTAATAGCGATAGTTCTGAAGTTAAAATAGAAAACACTCCTACTCCGAGTACGTCGAAGGAAAACACTCCCACTCCGAGTATATCGAACGAAGACACGTCAACATGTAACGATACAGTAGACTTATCTAGAACTAAATCTTCGAGCGAACAGGAAATGCTACGCATACGTAGGTTACGAAAATTTATACCTTCACCAACAAAAAAATAAAATTGTGTGATAACTTACGTAACATAATAGTTTTTAACTTGGTTTATTATCGGCCTTAATTAACGCAAACGGTCAATAATTGAGGACTGTAAAGGCTAAAATTTGGATTTTGTGATTGATACGAGATAAAATGATATGCTATTCAATTTATTTAAAGGACAGTTAATGTTTTATTAAGCATCGATAAGGCTGTTTGTAAAGAAATCTCTTAGCGATTATTAAATCCAAAATTTAGTAATAACCGAGACTGAAAGCTTGAGACTCAAATTACAAACTGTTGTATTACCAACAATCATAATCACATGGAAGAATGATTTTATAGGAATGACAATTTTTTGTCTTTCTTTTTGTAAATTATTACCAGAGTTATGAAATGTAAGAAATTCCATTGACATTATTATTTTCAGATTTATAAATGTGTTTACTTGTAAATAATTACAGATTTTCTTGCTATCTATGTAATCTTTATAATTATACATGAGTATTTCGTAGAAAATGTCAGAAAACCTTAAAATTAATTTCATGTTCTTTGCATAAACATATATTTGAGTACCTTTATCGCTAAGCTTTAATATACGGAAATTTCTTATGTACATTTATAATTATATTGTCATGTAAATATGCTATATTTGTGTGTGTGTGTGTGTCTCATCCTTTCGTAAACCAAGATAACATACCGACATGATGAACAGTACAATCATTTCTAATAATTAGCCAATGTATATATAATTTATTTATCGATATATTTCTTTTTTTTTTTTAAGAATATGGATAATGCACAAAAGTATATGTTTTAATATATATATGAAGATAATTGTTATAGAATTAATTAAAAGTACAGAAAGAATATGTATAAGAGAAAAATGGGGGACATAAACTTTAGCTCAATCTGTGAGTAAATTGTTTTATATTTCTCTTCTATTATTACATCAACATTATTATTAATAACAATTAATTATTAAGACGCATTATTAGATCAGTATATAAAACAATACAATATAAATTACTTGCTCAAATCTATAAAAATATTACTTTAGTGCTATTAGTACGAACTAGATATTTTTATCTAATATTGGATACTTTTTGCTTGTGAATTAAGAATTGACTTTGATTCCAAATAATTAGTCAGGAAAGAGAACTACAGTTGTGATATATAAAAATTAATTTCTAAAATTTTTTTGTTTAATAATAATCTTAATATATTTTTAAAAATGAAATTTTTCTATATAAAGTTTTTCTTTGAATATGATTATTTATAATCTGTTTAATCTATAATTCTATACAAACTAATTCAATTTTAAATTGTATTATGTTTATTTTTTAATAATTAATAGTAATGAAAAGATAATTTATAAGCTAGAAAATGTTAATTATTAATAAATATTTTACATATATTATTTAACAATGGACTGATCAGTCACCATACGACATTCTTGCTAATGTCAATGTGACGTTTAACATGTCTATGAAAAAGAGCTACAGATCTAATAATAAATACACGGTTCAACAATTTAAAGCAATGTACTGCACATGATATAAAAGAAAACTATGACTGACAACTAAGTACTGCATCCACCAAGTTTTTATTGATCAATCGAAAGATATTTATAACCTTATTTTAACATCTCGAAAATGCGCACACTCGGTTTCGCAAAGCGGGGTATGGAATAACAATAAACGTTAACATGCAGAAATAACATTTTTAATTACGTTTGATAATGTATCATAACATTCGTACGTTCGTTGCGATTTTATAAATTAATTTTCATACAGCGTGCCTTAATTGTTTTTTGATTGTTTTATCGAATATAGCAATCGTATCTCTGCGATTCCAACCGAGATGTCGCCCGTATTACGTATGCACAGTATCTTTTTTTTTTTTCACCAAAGTTATCGCTGCTCTGCAGAGAAGCGAGAAAAGAAAGAAAAACGTGATATCCGAACGATTGCTGGTGTACCGAGCTACCAAGTTGTAAATTTAAGAGATATCGCGATGATGTAACGACATCAACAAGAATGGTCCACTTTTCGAACTGTTATCGAATGGAATACTACTACAATGTGAAAGCCCAATTATCGCCTCGTTTTCAATAAAGAAAATTATCATAATTTGATATTTCAAGAGAAAAGTCCATCAGGTTCGCTCCGGATGATATCAAATAAATATCAACATACATATTACATTATTCTTCAGATATCATAATGCGCGCGCGCAAACACACACAGAGCATTATAATTACTCGATATTAATAATTTCCGAGTCATATCACATCGACACTATTTGAGAAGTGTCGAGAAGTCGCCCGGCCATCTTTGACGACCCGTGACGTCAGAAATCGAAGAACCCGTCGGAGTCTGGAATTTGGAGAAAATGCATCCGCGCGGAGATGAAATCATTGCACCGCGGCGGCACGCGAGACGGCCGTTACGCGCGAGCGAAGCGCGTCTGAAAAAGAGGTCTCGATACATCGCGATGAAAGGATTGAAAAGTCGCAGAAGTCGGCAAACGAAACTCATACGTTCGCCGGCACTTGGTCGCTTTACCGACTGCGTGATTCTCGAGGTCATCGCTGTCGTCGACGTAGACACGGCAAAAAACGCGTCGAGGTTTCTCTTGCCATTGAAATTCAAAATTCAAGACAAAAATCGCGGCGGAAACTAGAGGCTTGATTTTGTAAAAAAAAAAATAAAATAAAGATAAAAAAGAGACTCACAAGAGAGAGAGAGAGAGAGAGAGTCGGCACCGTTCAAATCTCGCGCCATGCGTCCTTGCGTATCACGCGGTGAACCCCGTGGCGCGTTGTTATGATCTATCATGGCGGAATGTAGTGTTGTGGCTGTTCGGTGTCTATGTCAATTTTAGAGTGAGCAGCTCAGGGGAAAAGGGTGCGTGCGGCGATGCGAGCCGACGGCGACAGTCACAGGTATTCTCATGAGTTAATCGTGTTCCTGTGAGCGTCCGTATCGCGAGAGTGACTATTAGATAGCACGGATTCATCGTTGCCGCTGCCGCCGTCGCTGGCTCCGCTGCCGCTGCCGCCGCCGCCACCGCTGCTGTCGCCGCCGTCGTTGTCGTCGCGGGAACAGGAATTATTATACAGCGGAGTGGAGAGATCCACACGCGTAACGTTCACTAATCAAAAGTATCGATATCCAAGCTGGAGAGCCTTATCGTCGTGCCGGTCGGGACGACGAGTCTAAACTGTCGCGTACATCCCGCGACATCGCGGCCGTTGCGACACGTGAGAGTCGCGGACACGCGATCTTTTCCCGCGCGCGATCTGCCCCTTGGATCGAGCTCTCCTCCGAGGAATCGCGCTCACGGTTTGTCTGGCAAACGTCGCGTTGACGCGGCTCGTGGACGCCGCGGGAAAAGAAGGTTCTGGAAGAAACGCCACTGTCCACGTCCATCCATGACAAGCATCCATTACTCGTGCTATTCATCAAGTTCACTGTTTCACGGAGCATGCATATGATCGTCGGTTGCTCCAATTAGAAAAGACCGACTAGGGTGTAACTTGTACACATTATCCACTACACGAGGTTCCACCTGAGAGTTGTGAACGCTGAACGTGTGGCTTTTCATCAGAGAGAGATACTGATGCACGTTTTGTTTATTATACATATGATGCAATACTAGTAAATCTTGAAGGGCATGCGGAAGTCTAACATATCTAGGTTTCTGTCCATACATTGTTCCAACAGATATCTGATAATTATCTCATAGAGATAACTGCCGAAAAAGCCAAAGATTGTATTTAGAAAGGCATGCGGAAGAATTGGTGATACAGACAGTGCACTAATTAGTTTTACAATATGACGGATACACGTAGAAGAGTAAAACTATATGCCCTTAATGCAGACAGGCAATGGGATGATCGTGGTACTGGTCATGTTTCTTCTTCCTATGTAGAAAGATTAAAGGGAATTTCCCTCTTGGTAAGGGCGGAAAGCGATGGATCTCTCCTGCTCGAAAGTAAAATACAACCTGATACAGCATATCAGAAACAACAGGTATTGAAAACATGTATGAATTTGCTTTTCTCTTATGACTCTTACAAGTACTGTAATTTTTCAAGCATAATCAATATTATGAAGTTAAATGTTATACTATTATTTTTGAAGATAAAATTTTCTAATCTAATTTGTAAAAAGAATTGTAAACTAAGTCAATAGAACAACAGATAAGTGTACATAATTTATTCATTATAAAAATTTTTGTAATGTTGCATGTTATTTTGTTATTATAAAATGTTTATTGTTTTTGTATTATTAAAGAATCAATATTTTTGTATTATTATACATATTAATGTATTAATTAAATTATAATTTATGCATGACACAATATATGTACAGATATATACAAGTAAATATATTGTATGATTTTAGGATACTTTGATAGTATGGTCTGAAGGAGATAATTTTGACTTAGCCCTAAGTTTTCAAGAAAAGGCTGGCTGTGACGAAATATGGGAGAAGATTTGTCAGGTTCAAGGCAAAGATCCATCTGTAGAAATAACACAAGATATTGTGGAAGAATCTGAAGATGAACGGTTTGATGATATGTCAGATGCAGCACCGCCTATCGAATTACCTCCTTGTGAACTTAGTCGATTGGAAGATATTAATGAGCTCATAGAAAATTGTTTAACGTCCCCAATGAGAAAAGAGAAATTAGCAGTGGCACTAGAATCGGAAGGTTACATTAAGAAATTGCTAAGTCTTTTTCGTACATGCGAAGATTTAGAAAATATTGAGGGTTTACATCATCTTTACGATATATTCAAAAATATTTTCTTACTCAATAAAAATGCATTATTTGAAGTTATGTTCAACGATGATACAATTTTCGATGTTGTTGGCTGCCTAGAGTACGAGCCAACGTTATCTCAGCCAAAGAGGCACAGAGAGTATCTTCGACAATTAGCCAGATTTAAACAAGCAATTCCTATTACAAATACCGAACTATTAGCTAAAATCCATCAAACATACAGAGTTCAATACATTCAAGACGTAGTGCTGCCAACTCCGAGTGTATTCGAGGACAACATGCTGAGTACATTGAGTAGTTTTATATTCTTCAATAAAGTTGAAATAGTGACTTTGATACAGGACGATGAGAAATTTCTTACCGAACTTTTTCGTCAGTTAACGGACGAAGCGACTTTAGATAGTAAAAGACGCGATTTAGTCCTTTTTTTAAAAGAATTTTGCAACTTTTCGCAAAATCTTCAGCCACAAGGAAAAGAAGCGTTTTATAAAACATTAACAGCACTTGGTATACTCCCTGCTCTAGAAATTACTTTGGCAATGAATGATGCACAGACAAAAACAGCCAGTATAGATATTTTGACTTATATCGTGGAATACTCTCCAAGTGTTGTACGAGATTATACATTACAACAGATAAATAACACGGAACAGGACCAAATGTTAGTGAATGTAATAGTTGCTCAACTTGTTGGGGACAGTGATCCTGAGTTGGGTGGAGCGGTGCAGTTGGCTGGTGTACTACGTTTACTTTTGGACCCAGAGAACATGTTGGCTTCTGTTAACAAATCAGAAAAGACTGATTTCTTAAATTACTTTTACAAGAATAGTATCGGTACTCTAATAGCCCCTCTTCTAGCAAACACGATTGGAGAACGACCTGCGAGAGAGGATTACAGAACAGTACAACTTTTGGGATTGATCTTGGAATTGTTATCATTCTGTGTGGAACACCATACGTATCATATTAAAAACTGCATATTGAATAAAGATTTACTTAGAAAAATATTGGTTTTAATGAAATCAACACACACATTTCTAGTACTATGTGCATTAAGGTTTATGAGAAAGATTATAGCATTAAAGGATGAGTTCTATAATAGGTATATAATTAAGGGCAACTTGTTTGCACCTGTATTTGATGCATTTGTAAGAAACAATGGCAGATATAATCTTTTAGATTCGGCTATATTGGAAATGTTTGAATTTATCAAGTTGGTAAGTAAAAATTGTTTTTTATTTGTTTGGTAAATAATATATTAGAAAGAAATAATGTATTACGATTTATGTCTCTTATTATGATGTTTCAGGAGGATATTAAGTCACTATGTTCACATGTTGTTGAAAACTTCTCGAAAGAACTGGAAGCAATTGATTATGTACAAACATTTAAAGCATTAAAGTTAAGGTATGAACAACATCAAGATAAATTGAAAGATCGTGATAGAACTACAATTGACAGGTATATATATTGATGTATCTTTTAGTATATATTTATAATGAAAAAAAGATAAAAAAACGCAATTATATAGAATATGTTATACAGCAAATTAGTACTGAACTAACATCATTATCATTTTTATTTTATATAAAATTATTTTGAAATTATTTATATGTGTAGTGTCCCATCAATCTTACGGAACAGTCGGTATCGAAGGGACCAGAGGCAACTAGACGAGGAAGAAGAACTATGGTTTAATGAAGAAGAAGAATTTGACGAAGGTAAGGCACAATGATAGCACAATAAAAGATTTTGTATTTCTAATTGTTATTAAAATATTATTCTAAAATTTTACCCTTAATCCTACTGTTATAGATTCTAAAAGTCATCAGCAACAACAGCAACAGCAGTCTGTATTAAACAACAATACTGCTAATAATAATATTACCTCGCAACAACCACAGATCAATAACAGCTCGTCAACAACGAATGAATCGCCAATTGCTTCGGAAATAAATCCTTCTCCAGCTATTGGTACTGTGGAAAAAACAGGAACGGCATTGTTTAAAAAGGTAAAAGAAGAGATATAATACATTTGGAATATTATAATCGCACAGCATCGTTTTTATATGCAATTAAAATGATTGGTACTAAAATCCTTGTAATAATTAAATTAGATTTTCAATTGCAATTTGTACCAATAAATTTTATGTTAATTTATACTCTTTTATATGAAATTAAAATTTATTTAAATTTTATTTAATTTCCAGGGGTTAGTCGATTATGAAGGAGATTCGGATGAGGAGGATGAAGATTCAGAATTAAGTCCTTCTCCAAAACGACAACGATTGTCATAGTAGGCAAACTTGAAAAGAACAAAAACATTTGTGATTTTTAATTGCTGTTATCATTTCGTGTCCCTTCTATATGTAAAAACAGATTTATTCCCTCGTTGTCGGAAGAGACATAGGTTGAGCTTATTGCTAAGAAATGGATACAACAATAAGTGCTTTTAAAAAAATGTATGGTGGACACCTATAGGTTTGTTTGTGCTGACACGTGTATAGTATGTGAAACTTAAATATGGTGTGACTGAAAACTAAGCTATGTCGACAGAGTGTATTGATAAAACAAAGGAAGCATAAACTTTCTTTAATGAAACGAACAGTGTAATATTGTGGCATAATATGATGTAGCACATGATTTATTGTATAATGCGTTAAAAGAAATAAGAAATACTAAACGAATCACATAGAAAGAATCCATTCCACTTGTCTGGAAACATTTTGTGCATTAGGAAAGATAATCTCACAAATATTATGAGTAGTCTAAGAAGATTGGCCAAAATTAGCCAAGTTTAGTGACTTACAGATACAGGAGAGCGAAAGGTGTGCTTAGTAAATACAGTGATAATTTGGAATATGTCACAGTTAAACTGAAACATGTCACAGTTGAGCTGTGACCAAACTGTAATCACAGTGTATCATAGTTATCTCGTAAGTTTGCCAAGAAAAAACTTACAATATGTTATAAGACCGAATTCGAAGAAGACAAAGAGTACACGATGTACCGCACAAAAGCAACCGAACGTTTTATTTTGCCATTCATAAGTTTCCTATCGTCCACTGGACAATAGAGAGAGAGAAAGAGAGTGGTTCTTCAACGGGTTAGGTACTATGAAACTTTATCCAGTTCGACGGATATAGTATTTAGTTTGTATATATATGTATATTTGTAACGATTGTAAAACAACCACACTCATGGATTAAACAGAAATATGCAATTTCTTTAAGGATTCAGTTGCCTTTGAAATACTTTCAACAAGTTTTTCGGTTGTCAATGTAAGTAGTAGTAATTGTACAATAAATATTTGATTTATGTATATTTATTAGTCTGCACTTCATGCCCAATGTTAATCCTTGATGTGTAAAATATAACATGAATGTATCGCGGAATATTAGGCTTATGTATAAAGTATATTGTTCGTATTTACATGATGGGCAGAGTGAAACCAAGAATGATAGAAAAGCGCTTTGTAAAAATAGACTTATATACAATTTAGCTTTGTTAAATTATGAACATGTTTATAATATAACGTATAATTTATATATTGGACAAAAAAAAATAGTGTCACACAGAAGATGCAATATAAATTCTTGATTTGTTTGTGTTTACGCTATTAAATTTAATAAGAGATAAAGTGTTATAATAAATAATTTTATCTTATAGAAGTGAATGATATTTTAAACTAAATATATATATATATAATTGCTTTAAATTGAAATTAAGTTTTACTTTACATCATCATGTCAAAAAACTAAATTTATCTATTTGAATCAGCTCCAGAAAAAAAGTGTCTGCTTCTTTTAGTCCATTTATGCAAGCGGTAAAGTTAACAATAAAAATTTAAATTTAGCATTTATCACTATGTAATTCCTATAGCGCATTACATTAATGACTAATTTTTATCATTTTTATATTGAGTTAATTTTACAGAAAAGTTTACAAATTAATGTACAGATTTTTCAATAACATGCCTAATACCCGAAAGAATTTCCAAGACTGCTTTAGGACTGTAAGTACATAATGCTTGAAATATTGCAATGAAAATACATATGTACACATATACATATATATTAACTCTTACTATAGCGAAAGGGATTCAGAAGTTAATTCAATCGCAAAATAAACAAATTGTGAATATCTGAGTAGGCAAATTCGCTGGAGCTGAGTGATACATGTACATAAAATGTTGTGCAACTTGGACTGATCACAAAAAGAAGAAATATAACAAAGGCTAATATTAATTAGTTAAGTAAGATGATGCTGAGTAATGTTGTTCTTTATGTGTTTTACATATATCCACAATTTATTCGATAATAAAAAACAAATATTAAGCCTAGAATGTTATTGGGCATAAAGAATGTAAGTAAAAAAAAAAAGAACAAATGAATTAACATCTAAGTGATATTAGAGACTAAAGATGCGGTCACGTGCTATTTAAATTGAGAAATTTGATACATATTTGTACAGAGTGTGTTACGCTCTTATTATACATTTTGTCATCAGTACTATTCTTGACTATTATTTACAAGCATCGATATTTTTGTTTCTATTTTTTTATTAACATTTGATATGCGTATATTAAATTTTAAAATTTTGTAGAAATATAACAAACATATACTTTCTTGTTACGAATTCATATTTGTAGAATAAAAATACACTTTTAATATCAAGTAAAATAAATTGAATTAAATTTGCGAGCACAAGATCGTTATAATCTCATATTTATTGGCTGCTCTGAAAATGTTGGTGTTTTATCATGTCTTCTATTAATACAATATTTCATATTTATTATAATATTATTATATAATATAACTTTGAACATATAATATGACAGTTTAAAACATTCTGCCTCAGAACCGTCGCCGAGATCGCAAACATACTTTTTCCAACCGTCACATCGATATAACATTAAAGGAAGAAAATATGTCGAGACGTGCACACATTGTACAATATCACATGCTAATACTAGCATGCGTTTTAATTATATAATAAAACAAGATAAGCTTTTTCTTTTTGAGAGTATAAGAAATCTTTTTATATGAAAAGCGATTCGAGAACTTTGTGAATTAAGAGCAAGTATAAAATATACAATCCTGTGTGTATTATGGTAATAAGTGAATGAATTGTAATTGAAAAAGGATATTTTGCATTTTATTCTACTGGGGAATGAAAGAAATAATCAGGCAAAAAAGTGATATATAAATGCAGGATCGTAGCACAAAACACGCAACTATTGTACAGAAAATTGCTTAATTTTTATGAATTTTTTGCCTAATATTATATTATCAGGTTCTAACTTGATTATAGCAACAGTTTATTTCTAATATTCAAAATTAGTTGAGTACTATTATTAGTATAAATAAAGTGATATCTGCAGCGACAGGAAGGATTAATTAAATTTAATTTAAAATATTAATTATTGTTACAAAAATAGGTATTAAATATTCATGACACATTTATATACATATATATATGTACATATTACATGATAAAAGAATTTACTTGACTTTATGTTGCTGCAGATAGATAGTGATTTCTATTATTCTCTACAGAAAAAAATATACATTATTTCATTAAATAATAAGAAAAGTTAGATATTTATGTTTAACGTACTTATTGCTAGTATTGTGCTATGAATCCATTTCATTTGTTAGAAAGTAGTCTGCAAAAAAGTGAGAATGATAAATGTGTGTTATACAAATACAGTGTGTTGTAGAGGTGCGAAGAATATTTAATTAAATAAAATTTAAAATTAGATGAATACTTGTTAAAGGAGATAATCTACCTTAATATCTCCTTTAAATTCCTATTGAATACAGAAATATGTTTGGTAATTAATGTGACTTAATCTAATTTTGTGAAATAATTGGAGTTTTTAAATATTGATTAAAAATATTTTATAATATTTTTTTATATATTTATATTTGTAAATGTGCGCGCGTGCATTTTAAGTTCTTATTAAATATTTTATACCTATACAAACACATTATATAATACGGATTGTAAGAAAGAAACATTTAAAATGCATTACTTTTTTTTATTAAACATAGTTTGGTTTAAAAAATCAGACTTTTAATAAGATAAAATACATGGTTGTACTTGCAGATATTAAATAAGTTTTATTTTGTTTATTCTGTATGAAAATATTAGGAATAAAAGTTTTCTTAAAACAACAAGACGTAAAAATCTAAAAACAACTTGTAGATTTTCATACATTTCTCGCAGACTATATTATCTGACTAAATACAATTTTGCATGTATTACTTTTCTAGATATCATAATTATTTAGTCTTTTATGTGAAGCACTTTATTGGAATTGCAAGCTTAAGACTTCTACAATCAATTTGAGAAACCAATATATATTATATGTATTTTATATGTATATAATAATGCAGAATTAAAATTACTTATGCACAACTTCAGCTTTCAATCGGGCTGCTAGAGCCCTTCGTACTTGAAGTATTGAAGGATCTACAGCTTGCGCTGCTTCTAATTCTTGCTGTCCCTTCAAAGTTGCTTCGGCAACTGTTCTAGCAGAGCTTGGACGAGTTTTGTTCATTTCTAGCTGTTGGCTTCTAGCTTCCTTTTTCAAAGCCACAAGTTTATCTCGTCTGGCTTTCAGGTATTCTTGCCTTTTTTTAATATCTTCTGCATTCATCTGTAAAAATAGAAGCAATGCAATACATTATCGTTTTCACACACATTATTACAGATTGAAATCTATTTACGAGGGTTGTCTGAAAAATTCCGACCTACCAAAGAAACAAGACATTTTTTCTTTCTAATCTATTTACGAGGGTTGTCTGAAAAATGCCGACCTAACAAAGACATTTTTTCTTCAAATTTATTTTTATTTTTCTACATTATAGTCTCCTTGTAGTCTATACACTTCTCCCAGCGATGCTCTCATCTCTTCAACCCGTCCAAATAGTACTTGGCATCTTTCTCTGTAAAATAGTTGTTTACGAAGGTAATGGCCTCCTTATTCGACAAAAATCTCTGTCCTCTAAGCCCAACTTTTAACTTAGGGAACAAAAAAAGTCACTTTTGGGGCTAGATCTGGTGAGTAAGGAGGGTGGTCAAGCAGTTCAAACTGTAATTCATAGATTTTCGCCATTGCAACCGCTGAAAGTGCGAGACGACGCATTGTCTTGGTGAAACAAAATTTTTTTTTCTGCAAATGTGGCCGTTTTTCCGCAATTTCTGCCTTCAGCTTGTCAAATATAATGATGCGTAGTATGCTCCTGTAATGGTTTTTCTTTTTTCAAGATAATCGATTAAGACAACTCCATGACTATCCCAAAAAACAGTCGCCATCACTTTCCCAGCCGAAGAAACAGTCTTTGCTTCTTTTGGAGCCTGTGTTTTTGTTTCTGGAGTATAATGGTGTATCCAAGTTTCATCTACAGTAATTAATCGGTGTCAAAACTCTGATTTATTGCGCCTAAACTGCGCCAACAGAGCGTTGGAAATGTTCATTCGAACACGTTTTTGGTCCGGAGTGAGCAAACGCGGCACCCAACATGTGGTTAGCTTTCTCATGCCTAAATCTTGATTCAATATGTGACAAACACGTTCTTTGGACATGTTCATAGCTATCTCTCTGACCTTAATTCGACGGCTAGCACTATTTGGTGAACTTGAGCGACGTTATCGTCAGTGGTTGCAGTTTTTGGCTGTCGCTAAACGTTCATTGTCACCCATAGCTGGTACGGCCACGTTTAAATTCAGTTGTCCAAAATTTCACGGTGGTAAATGATGGTGCAGAGTCCCCGTACGCAGCGTCCAACTCGTCTTTAATTTGCGTAGTGTTACGCCAACGTAACCGTTGTCACGTTTTAGTGCATAGAAAGTTTTAACGTATTTTTCCCTAAACCTTCTTAATAAACCTTGTTTCCTGCCATTATTTTATTACTTTCACCAATTGCTTTCTTTTCCCTTTTGTCCTTTTATTTTCCTTTCAATTTAACCCTTTTGAATATTTCCCTTTTGTAAACCTCTTTTGAATATTCAGTTTTAAGATGTTTATAGGCAAAAAAAGGGGTATATGTCTAACGAACACCTCTGTGAAGTTGGCACCTCATTTTAAAAAAAATGAAATTTTTACTGTTTTTATAAAACAGTAGGCGTATTTGCCTTTCAGAAACAAATATTTAATGACAGCTCGATACTCGATTTTTTCCATTTTCACAAAAACTCTCACATCAACTCATTGAAACGATTGTCAAACAACTGCGCGTTCAAAATGGCTAAAATTTTGATGAATACCTTTCAAAGCATACGCAAACATTCCCCAACTTTTGTTGAATGTTGCCATCTTCGGAAACTTTTCAGACAACTCTCGTACTCGTTATATTTATTTGTCCAATTGAAAAATTATTCGTTCGTGTATTCATATCGCATAAATGCAAATAAATCAAAAGTATAAATACCTCGTCTTCATCAGATTTATTTTTTGAAGTCGGTATTGGTTTGAGAGGCTCGTTCTTTCTGAGTTGAAGTTTATCTAACGACTCTTCCTCAGCCGAAATGGTAGCGCACTCAACTTCTTCCGTTGACTCGTCATCCGAAGTATTCTTAGAGCCATCTTTCGATCTTCGTAATGCTTCTTCCAATAACGCTCTTTCATTGTGATATTCGGCAGCTAAACGCTCATGTTCAGCAATCAATGTCGTTTTCGAGGATATACCTGGCTCTTCTTCGCTTTGATCTTCCAGAACACGTTTACTGTGTATGCATATGAAAGATGTTATTTGTATATGATTTCTCCAACACAAAAACCGTTCCAATTTTTATAAACATCTCTAATTCTTGTATGTCTTCAGTAGATACGTTGACTAGTTTATTAATTGATATATTTATGATATAACGTACTGTATCAGGTCCTCCATGACTAGTTCGTCGTCAAGAAAGCCATCCGTCTCGTACACGAGGGAGGCAGGTGTGAGACCGTATTTTTGTTCGATCATATTTAGCGCCTGCAGCTGGAGCTCCAAATTCTTTTGTATCATCATTCTTTTGAATATTTCATACTCATTCGCCGCCCATATTTGCTCGAATAGATTCTGCAAAACACACAATATGATATAATTTTTAAAAAAAGAATAATGGTATTATTGTAGATGGAAAATATAGACAAATGATATTATGTGATTTGCATGAACGTCTCTGTCATCATTTTATTTTTACGTATTATAATCTTTAAATATCATATATTTAAAGTTTATTATGTCAATTTTTTTTTAATATCGCAAATACACAAATGTCGGTTTTAATCTTATTGTTAGAAACAAAGCACGAGTAAAACGTAATAATTTTTCGTTGGACATTATGAAGGTGTATGTGTAACGATCATATACTTGTTGAAAATGTATCGGGATTTTTGTATCTCTGTTAACGGTGCATGCGTGTTCGAATTGTTCCGGTGTGATACCCATATCTTCCATAAAGCATCCGAGCAGCAAGTCGACCAAGTTTTTGTATTCCTGGTATATTTTCCGATACTCTTCGCAGTCCTCGGTGTTAGCCTCGAAAACTACAATATATTGGAAAGACTTTATAAAAGATTTATTTATGTTATTTTACAAATAAATGCGCCTTATACAACACTCGGCGAAAAGTCTTCCAGTCCCACGAAGGCTTCTACTTCCGTTGCGAAGAAATTATACGAATACCGCATTCTGAAAGGTATTAATACACGAATATGTATGTATGATGCTTCCGTTACGCTATAAGATTTCTCGATCTTTATTCTTTCTTCCTACACATACAAGAAAGGCTATCATACTAATTATATAGAAAATTTGCTCTCGGTGAAACAAGATGGTTTTTTTTACATATAAGCTCTCTTTTTATACAATATTTTATAATGTAATAAACAAAAGATATTTTTGAACTGGTATAAAACTCACACAGAGCATCATAGAGCAAAGACTATCCATGATAGCAATCTTTTTTCTTCTTGCTATTCTAAGAATAACAAAGATAGAAAGACATTTGTGCTGACTAAGTCATCAAATGGAAAAGCACCCTTATATCTATGATCTCTTTCGTCCATATTAAAATAAAAGTTACACTATTTGTAAAAACTATAACTCATTTTTCCAGGATTCAATTTTTCATAGTAGTGTAGGACCCTCTTACTCGAACAACTAAGGAGATTTTTTTATCAAAAGAAAAATATTTCCGATGGCAGTACAAACCGAGGGACTTTTCCTCGATGAAGGTCAGAAGGGGCGAGGACCAAATAGGACCTTGCAAAAATCCAATCAGAGAGTCGAACACCCAAGCGCTGTCATCCTTATCATTCATTTTGCCAGGATCGTTTCTAACGTCGTTGTGAATTCGCACACTACTGCCGATCGAGTATTTTCTATAGAAACGTATGTCTCCGACACGATATTTCTCTCTTAACTTAGCAAGTTGTAGTCATAGTTACGAGGGACAAACATGAGCCATTAGAATTATAGACTTGCGCCACTTCATTCATCGGAATCGATGCGCGTATCTTCTTTTGGTTTCGATTGTTGACAGATAACTTATAGATACAAACAGAGATACTCGGAAATCATTAAATATACAGAGCATTTCAATATTTACCTTGGAAATAAAGAACATATATTCGTTTGGAGATGATAAGATGTTTCATCTAAATGTTTCATCTAACTCGATATATCATTATTTAAATTATTAAGGTGTTATTCGAAATAAAAGACTGGCTTTTGTGAAAACTGTAAAAAAATTTATTTGCAGAGTAGGAAATATATAATATTAATTTATTTAGGATATTTTTAATTTTTTTAATATATATAATGTTTTTTATGCAGATTCTTTTATAGAAAGAAAAGGATAAATAGATTTTTTTTATTAATCCGAATATATTTATTCAAAATTTGGAAAAATTAGATTTATAATTTTTAAGAGTGTTTCTTGAAATTTTCTGTTATACAGGGTGATTCATTTTAATCTTAACAGGCAAATATTTGAAAATGTATGCCTGTTAAAATTAAAAATGAATTACCCTTAGAAAAATGATGTATATAACGAGATTTAAAAATAAATTCCTAAAGAGAAGAATTTGCATGTAATTATAACGTGTTGAGATGATGTCTTAGAGATATAGCGACTTCGAACAATATATGGGATAACTTAATTAAATTGTCGATTAATTTATTAAAATATCAACATATTACATTATTTTATAAATTTTATTAAAGCGGAATAATAATAGTTTAATGGAAAGAAAGATGAAATTAAGGACGACGACTGTAGTCACATACTTTTCAATATTTTCAATAATTTTATGATTGGATTAATCGTTGATTAAGTTAATCAAAGTTTCAGTACCTTTTACCAATTTGCCATTCATGTCGATAACAATAGTAAACATAAATTTCTTTTTAAAAAAATGTCTTCAGTGTTGTGCGGAATTGAATAATATATACGCACCGCATAATACAAAAGATATCTGTTTTGTAATACACAGCTGTGTATTTTTGAAACTTTAACTGAAAGATATATGTATGTTTAATATTCGGCAAAAAAAGCGATCAAAAGAGTTTTATATATAATGTAGAAATATAAAAAAAATAGATCGAAAAACTAATTTGAAATTTATACAAAATAACGATGTCGAGGAGGGAGGGAGAAAGAGAAAGAGAGAGAATCATTATTTTATTAAGCGACTTATAGTATTGTCTCCTTAAGCGTTGAAAACGCATAATTACATGTCGTCAAAAATAGATAACAAAAACAATTATAGCGATAAGGTGACGAGAGAAGTAGTCGACGACTACGCGCTCTCACGGTGCGCTAGAGAATTTTCCAGTCGTCCGGATTCCGTCGGGGCCGCCGATCACAGCGCCTGCGAAGCGGCGAAAACGCGTCGACAGAGGTTTGCCAGCGTCCGCCGTCCGCCGCCGCGGCGACAGAGTCAACATCCGGCGACGCAGAGATGCGCACGTTTCGGCGCTCGCCGAGGGGAGAAGGACGCCGCGATCGTGATTTCGGAACATGAAAGTGAGATGAATGGTCGTGATACGAGGACGAGGGCCTGAGGGAGCGCTGGGCTTCCGGGACAGGACAATCCGCGAGGGCGATTCGAAACCGTTGCCTCGTCCGTGCGCTTGTCCACGATTATTTCTTAGTGTTGACGCGTATCTACGACCGTCATTATCATTGTTATCATCATCGCCGTCGTCGATCCGTTGGACGCTCGCGACAGAATCGCGCCGATACGCCGTGCGCTGCGCGTTTCTCGTTGCGAGTGCTGCTGCTGCTGTTGTATCGAGAGCGGCACGATCTCTTAATAGGGCGGGTTATTCACGCGCTCCGCGTACTCCCGCTTGACTCGGAGGACAATAACGAAACCGGAGCCACCGCCGCCGCCACCGCCGCCGCCGCCGCCGCGTGCATCCCACCCCCGATCGGCCCGATCCGTGCGGCTCCATTATCCCGGCGACACCGTCGCCGCGCCGAGGGAACCGTCTCGCGGATCTTGCATCTGAAAAGTGGCGGACCGGTCCTTCCCCGCCTCCCTGCCTCGCTCCCTACCGTCGGCGACCCGGCGAAGCTAGGCTTGCCGCGAGACGACAGCAAACACGGCGTGGACACATCGGACACGAGGTACATCGTCACAGCACCGCTTTTTCTCAGCCGTTTCAGCTCGAGAGCGTATCGCGGAGGGGAAAAGGAGAGGGTTAGGAAACGGCCAGAAGTGGCACTGTGCGTGTGTCCTAAAAGGGACACGGATATCTATATAGAGAACGGAGAGGGAGATCCCATGTAGACGACACGTCGGAGAATGTACGTCGTTCCGTGATACCCGGCGTTACGCTGTCGGAGCCAGAGTCTCGCGTCTTGCCTGCGCGAGAGATGTGAGAGAGAGAGAGAGAGAGAGAGAGAGGAAGAAGCCTGAGAGGGAGAGAGAGAAAAACGCGTGCTCGTCCGTGCTCCTCCGTGAAGGGAAATCAATTTTGGGCGCGTTGAACCCCCCTTGAGTCGCCCGAACAGAGACAACAAACGCGCGATGACGTTAAACGAATCTTATTCCCTTCTTTCTCGATCTACCCGGCGGACCGTCTCTCTCGGTCCGCACGTCGTTTCTCCTTGGACTTCGGGCTAGACAACGCTACGCGACGCCGTCGCGTTTAAAAATACGACGCGCTAGATATCCTTAGTCCCAAGTCCAAGACAGGACACTTATCCGGTGACGATCAAATACGCGCGATGTTTATGTTTTTCCTCGCGACGGAGGGGAGGGGACGGTTGAGGGCGAGGAATGGAAAATCCTGTGTTTTGTGTCAACCGAGATTCTTTGTTGTCGCCTCCCTGCCGAAAGCACCGAAAGAGACGACCGTTTTCGGAAGCGTTTGATTCACGGTGCATTGTCAGTTCATATCGTCGCCTTTTCAACACCCTGAACTGCTCTATCCAAATTGTGATTTCAGTTTACTCCAACAAGATCTGTTTGTTCTGTTTTATTTGTTTTTCACGTGTGCCATTAGTTTTTTCGCAAACAAAATCGATCTGTTAGTGTTTCTTCTTTCCTTCGGAATAAATTTGTTTTATGCATTGTATGACAATAGCGAAACGAAGACAGAAATGCAATGTGTTTTCCACTATGCTCTAGTACTTTCGTTAAAGTGTTTCAAAATTAGTTTTGCTTTTATAATGCTTGTGTCCTTTTGTTACTTATATTCCATTAAATTCATAATTTGTAAAAGTTTCCATGTAATTAATAATAATACGTGCATATTTTGTCACAGAGTCATGTCGTCAGGCGCAGGTTCCAGTGGAACTGGACGAGGTCGTGGTTCCTCCTTGGCAGACAATAAACCAGACAGTAAAGAAGCTAAGCCAAATCCAAAGATGTCAAAAGCTTTAGGAACGTCTGCTAAGAGGTAAGACCTGTATTTTGTGACACATAATTACATGTGTTTATTTTAACATTACAATAATTTATGATAAATGTTTTTAATATTTTAGGATACAGAAAGAATTGGCAGAAATTACGCTAGATCCACCTCCCAATTGCAGGTATAGTACCATTGTCATTGGTTATAATTCTTTTTGAAATAATTTTGCAGAGATATAATAATGTGAATTATGAAATGACAGTTTATGTACTTATGAGAAAAATATATACATAATAACATTAATTGTTTTAACATTAACTCATTTTACAGTGCAGGACCAAAAGGTGATAACTTATATGAATGGGTCTCTACCATATTAGGTCCTCCAGGTTCTGTTTATGAAGGTGGTGTGTTCTTTCTTGATATACATTTCTCGCCAGAATATCCTTTTAAACCTCCCAAGGTAAGTTGATAGTTTCGTTAATTTTATATCGCAAACGATAATACATACAGGATCATAACAACGTCAGAGAGTGAAGAAGTAAATAAAAACTTAAATGAAAATATTATTTGAAATATTGTTATTTTTCTACATGAGACTTTTGAAATATCTATATACTGTATATTTTAAATAAATATTAATATTTCTTATACACATAATAATATCTATAAAGAGGTTAGTAAACTATTACTATTGCATTAGTAATTCCTTATATCTGAAATATTCTTAGAAAATTTCCAATTATTTCAGTTATCTTAGTAAAATAGTGCGACATATGTTCTCAATAATTATCTATACAATTTTGTTTCAAACAAAAATGTGTTCTACAGGTTACATTCCGAACACGCATCTACCATTGCAATATAAATAGTCAAGGAGTTATTTGTTTGGATATATTAAAGGACAATTGGTCTCCTGCATTAACAATTTCAAAAGTCTTACTATCAATATGTTCCCTTTTAACAGACTGCAATCCAGGTAGGTGCATTATTTATGATAATTTATTTAAAATCGATGTACAATATTTACGTTGTAAATAATGAATGAACGTACAATATCTTGTTTGTTTTTAGAATAACATTCTGTAGATAATAATTTCTTTGACATAGTTATGTAGATTTTAAATAATTTTATTTTGCAGCTGATCCACTGGTAGGTAGTATAGCTACGCAATACCTACAAAATAGAGAAGAACACGATCGCATAGCGCGGCTTTGGACCAAGCGCTATGCTACATGAGCATATTCTTTATTCAATTAAACTCCTATTAGTCTCATGCCAACTTATGATCATTGCTGCTCTCATACAACTTGTCTCATATGTAGCCTGTACACATCCTTATGATCATGTTGGTCAGAAAACACAAGTGAGCGAAGACCGTTTGAGATCAGCTCAAACATGATTGTGATGTGCTTTTATGTAGAGTATGTAATGTGCCTAAGGATGTATGAATGTGCGTGCAAGTGTTTAAATAGTGTGCTAGGGCATAACGAGACAGGAGTTTTTCACTTAAAAGTTACAATGAGATAGTATTTAAATGGATTGTATTGTTTACAAAAACAATATTATCCACAATGCTGCTAATGTTTCTAGAATAGGAGATAACATGAACAATATTGATAATCTAAACTGTAAGTAATTAATAGATATATAGGCAATAAGACGTAAATGTAGAGGCCCATTTTTCCATAATTAAACTCCCATATTTTTGTATTGAATTGTCTTAAATTTAAATTATTGTGTTTATACATGTGACGCCTGACTCAAAATATAGGCTAATAGCATGTAACTATAATTTAGCTACGCTACAAAACTATCGCATACAATTTTGTGTTCATAATACAGTAACTGTAATGTTCTGCATGAAGCAGACGTTAAGATTATATTTGCGTATCAGACATAATTTAATTGTCTGGGCCCATTCGCAAAAATATATTGTAATTGTAAATAAATATTATTTACTGTATACTTATATGCTGATACATTCAAGAATCTTGTAATTCTGACCTGGATTTATATTTTATCTATATCATATATATGTATGTATAAATTGATGTTTTAATGATTGCATCGATAATCCTGGTTCACTAATTCTGATTAGCGATTTCTTATTCTTTCTATATATTATAGCTTAATTTTTAACGTAAGTAGAGAAAGAAAATATGATTGGCGCTAACCAATGTTGATGCAATTCATTGCGTTCTTAGACTTTTTATATGACTTGTATCTGAAGGGATATTTACATATCAATTTTGTTGCATACTTGAGCTCTGAAATCCGAGTATGCTAGAAATACTTTCACTAGCTTCAATGTGTCACGTATATGTACGTTTCCTGAATAATTTTTCGTAGTTTTTTATATCATATGACAATTAGATCAACAAGGTGATTAAAATCACTTTGTACATATCTGTTCTAAAATATAGATAGTTGCTTAAAATATCGGGTAGTGTGAGTGTAATTATAGTTTAATGAAAAGAAAATGATAAAGCAAAAGAGAGAAACTTGCTCGACGAATATTGATATTGTACAGTTTATTGTGTAAAATGTAAACACACTTTACATCCCTTTCGTCACGAAATTCGAGGAATGTAAATATTGCGTGAAATGCATGTGCAGAATATGCGAATCGCGTAAGTTCCTACTATTACGACAAAAATTGAATAATCTTTAATTTAGTCGGCGAACTTTGGCTTTTTATATTTTGTAAGCCAATATGCAGTTTTACAACTTTATGAATTAAAATGGAAGATAAGTCTTGATCCTGCCTCGGGATTGTAAATAGATCATTATACATAAAATAATACATATACATGCCCGCGTGCACTTGAAAACTACCAGACTATTAAAGAAACATGGATTTCTCTTGTTATTTCTAAAAATGTCGTTGTATATTAACTGGAAACGAAAGCATGCTCTTTTAAAATCGATCTAAAAATAAAAGTGCATTAAAAAATCTCTTGTAAAAAATGATGAGAAGCAAGGGGAAAAGCTTTGTGGCATTTTTCTGCACGGTTTCGATGATCTAAAATTACAATACGCCGGGAAGTCAGTTGATCCATGAACACTTTTATTTGCGTGTATAAAAAGCATGAATGTCAAACAAGGAAAAAAGCAAATGTACGAAGGTCAGTCTTATATATTGGTAAACAATCTTTTAATGATATAACGAATGAAATACAATTTATTATATGCTGGTCTCTTCAGTAGTTATTATTGTTACCCTTCCTTATCGTAAAGATACTTTTTTTTTAAATTATATTCTACGGAGTTTGAATTTAAATTAAATTTTTAAAGATGGGAAGAGGATTTTCATTGAAAACACTATTTAGTGTCATTAAATTTATTAGTATACATAAAAGCTAGATGAATATGTGCTAAGGACATGTTGGCTCCTAAAATGCCGTAAATTAGATACTGTAATAACGAAATTACATTCGTATCACTTTAACGATACTAATAATTTACCTTTATATTAAAAATAACACAAGCAGCCAAAATAGAATTTAGTACAAAGTTATTTGTGTGTGTATTTGTTTGTGTGTGTGTGTATGTGTGTATGTACGTGTGTGTGTAAATATAATATATATAATATGTATATATTGTATGTAAAATATACCAATGTTAGTTAATACTGATTACAATAATCTTCGTCAGTCTTTTGCGTTGCCTGGTACAATTAATACATACAGAGTCTAAAATTTTCAATTAAAATCTCTGACAAACACAGACGATTTTATATAATCAAAAGGAGCAAACGTTTTGGACAAGTGCTAGTTTCGAAGCTACATTGCGCATGATCGGTAGATTAATATCATTGAAATGATTTTCTAATCTCTATCAACTTATAACATAAACGTTACTATGTTAGGCACACTTTAATATCTCATAGCTATTATTTCTATGTTTCTGCATTTATGGTTTATCCTACGGACGTTCATGTTTATTTCTGAGATCTTGTGCATTGCCCACTGTGTAGGTGTGTATGTGTGTGTATGTGTGCCGATGGTAGATTTAAATTATTTCAACATTATTGTAAAATAGTAAATATATCAATACTCTTTGTTCTTACATATAAATTATTTGCAATAAATACGTATCTCCATTTTTTTAGACATATACGTTCTAGTAACGTTCGGTATATATGTCTAAAGGAATGTTATAAATTTTCATGCATTTGTATACACAAGACTACAGAAACTTACATAATTCAATTTGAATTGTGGTACTTGAATTCGTGAAATCGACAAGACGCAGTGAAATTTAAAAAATTTTTTTCCCTTTTATCTCTGTTACATAGGTATAAATCTAAAGAGTACTGTACATTTTCGATGTACTTAAACGCACATAATGTTATTTAATAACATCCAATTGGCATCAATTTTTAAATTACATTAAAAAATGTTTCTCCTTTAAATGGAAGCAAATAAATAAGTAAAATATCAAGTTTTATATCATCATAATTCATACTAATTTAATTCTTTTTCCAATATTATTGAAAGCTCTTTTAATACTGGAAAGTAGAATCCTATGAATAAAATTCAAGAAGAGTCTTTTTATAGGTTTTAATGTATCACATAATTATTTTAAATCGTTTATTTCTTTTCAGGAATAACTTGTTACTCACAATCAGTAAAAATAATGTTAATCTTTTCACTTTGGTCCCAAATATGAATGAACTTAGCACTAAACATGCACAAATGTTTTGTAGCAATAAACTGTCAATAGCATATAATGAAGCGCAAGAATCAATATCAGAGTTCACTGACATTACAAGCTAAATTATTGACAGGATAGAGCTAGCTTCCATTTGATACTCCATTTAAATCGAGCTAAATGTTAAAGATGCGCTAATTTTGTTACATCATTGGTACAGAATTTTTGTGTACATCTGGTATTACATAATGACACTATATATACACGCATATGTATATATATTTCACGGGGCACCGTCGATTACGAATAAGAGTACACTGCCTTTTCTTGTTTTTCTTCGTATAGAACACAGAAAATTATTATAAATTTAATACAAGATTACTCTACAACATCGTATATATTATAAGTATTAGAGACTGTATTTTGTCGAAAGAGAGAAAGATGAGGAGGCATTAAAAATAGATGCCAAGACTATGTACTCAAATATAATATATACTATTTTATAGTAATATTAAATTATCAGAACACAAGTTTGCAATAATTAACCGTTACACAATTTACTCATTCTGCACCCTGAGGAAGATGATGCAGAAGTAACTCTTTTTCTTTGTTTATTTAAATCTGGCAAAAAATTAAGAGGAATGATGGCTACATTGAATGCTATTTCTTATAAAGATACAGATTATAAATAATTCGCAAAACATTACCAAACTTACAAACGTATCACATGAAAAAATAGATCAGACATTACATCATGGCACATCATTTAACAGGCACCTCGTTGTACATGTGCCAAAATTGATCATAGTTCCACTGGTAATCTCTGTAAACGGAATTGTATACATTTTTCGACTAGTTCTCTTTCCTTTTCTTTTTCATATTGCATGTGACATATATTTTTGGCAGACATTGGCAGTAACTTGATATGATAAATTTAACAAGATATGTCAATATTCAATGCATATTACTATTCGGTTTGTTTTTTTTCAATTTATAAGAAAAAGCGAAGTAAAAAGAGATGCCAATTTATGGTTCTCTAAAGTATGTAATTTTACATGGATTACATACATACATACCGAAACGTCACTAACTTACGGTATCGCTGTACACTAAATACTTGTGACATCATTCCTCTTTGAGTATATATTTAAGCACAATAAGAATGATTACGGTCGTAATGAATCTACAAGTATTTATTAATCAATGTATGATGAACAATATTATGAAAAATGCCTCCTAACTGATGGCAGATCAGTGTGCTGTGGTTTCGCTGTAAGTAAAAATATTAAATCACTAGGTATGAACATAAAATATTTGAAAAAAAAACATCTATTTTTACGGCATATTAAGCAATATAATTTCGTATATATATAGTACAAACAACGGAAAACAAAAGATACACTTTAATTTTTGTGTGATACTATTAAAATGTAGATTTTAATAACGAGTATTTTTATTGCCAACATCGGCTTAAAACGACATTTTATAATCAAGTTGAAGCAATTCTATTGCTGTTTAACTGAAAATATAAGTCCTCTTGTTGAAATAATTTTGTTATAAATTACGCTTTACTATATTTTTTATATAACATGAACAACTATTACGTTTTGTCTATTTCTATACACTTATACATCTCGTAAGACATTTTTCATGATTGTAACACTATGTAAACTTTACATTGTGGTAAACAACAAAATATCTTAATGTTAGATATATATAGTATATTTCTTGTTTTGTATTGAACGCACAGCACGCGCGCAGCAACATATACGTGTAATTAACATGCAATTGCAAATTGAGGCTAACACTTCTCTTTCAATTTGTTAAACATGGAAATTTTTCATTAATCTGAAGAGTACCATTTAGCCACAAATTAGAAGTAAATATACCAAAAAAAATAAATTGCGCATTGACACATGTTACTTTCAATCACAGTTTCTTTGCAGTTCACAAGTATAGTACATCCTATTAACTGGTTAAAGTATAATTTTCTCTTTGAATGGATTATATAACATGCAATATATGTATAAAGGAAATGCCCTTCATCATACACCATTGGGTTAATGCTGAGAGTATATTCATGTATCTTAATACTTCATTTTGCATCTTGAATTATCTATATAATTAGTGGCTTCCTTCATTTAATATTACAAATTTTATTTATCAAAAAAGATGTATACATTTTTTCAGAACATTAAATTGTACCAAAATATATATTTATAATACAATAATAATGTATAAATATAATAAAACAATTTATATAAATTTATATAAATATTTACCATATATGCATGCATTTGTGCTCTGGTAAACTCTGATGACCTTTCGAAAAAATTATATACTGAAATATATGTTCGTACAGGAACATATCGATCCAAAAACAAAATGAAGTCTTAAGAAATATGAATGTTCTTATAACTTGAAGATGATACTGTTGAATATTATAGCAGAGCCTCGACAACAATATCAATATACACTACATCATGCGAAATATTATGAAGCAAAAATATATATAGAAACGACAAAAGTATGCTTTTGCTAATAAGCTAAACAATTATTCACGTGAAGCAGACATTAAATAAAAAGAAGCTTTAACGCATTTTATATATATGTATATATATATATATATAATATATAGTGATTTATATTTTATATATAACTTTATTATCGATGTATGGTTATCGTGGCTCAACTATAACAGTATCACAATGACACTGAACAAATTAGATATATATTTATTTAAAAAATGTATGATCTCCGAGCGTAACACAGATACTCTGTTATCATTAATATACAAAGTTGTTCGAGAGCCTATTGTAAAAACATACAAAACATACGTGTGTGACGTTTTTATGTCTGATAGATAAGGCCCAGATACCAAAATAGCAGTGAGATTCTTTGGAGATCTTTAAATATGTTTTTACCTATCACGCACTCTTTGACAAAAAATAATTAACGGCTTCTTTGCAATGTGTTAAAAATAGAAGCGATAAAAGAAAGAAATTTTTTTTTTATAATTGTGCATGGTTAAATGGTAACGAAATAAGGGAAAAAATAGTGACAGCTTGTGTAAAAGATCAGGTTTTATACAAGTGCATTTTAGGCTTGTTGCAATGAAAATTTGTGTCTATCAGCTTACACAGTCTCATACTCGCGGCGAATTGAGCGAGCCAGACAGCACGCAAAGACTACTCCAATCAACTGAAAGAAGAAAAATTATTGTTTTATAATTTCATTTTTCCAGATAAGTAATTTATCTTTTGCTAATTAATATTACTATTATTAATATAAACATTGAAATGTTATATGTATTTAATATTATTTATATAACAAATCTTTCTCTTTTATTAATGCATATAATAGTTCCTTATATCTAATAAATTTACAAGTATTTTATTTAATACATTTCATAATGCTAATTATGAATAATAGTTTGACTCAGAACTTACTTGTATGAGGGCTACCCCTATACCCACTCCTCCCAGGATCATAGCATTATTTTCTATAGCAGATTTCAGTTTCATCATGCAGCCGTCACCGTACACATGAATGGAATTCAAGTCGCATCGCGATTGAGTAGGAATCTCTTTGCAGCAGGAATCGGGAACAGTATTATCACGGAAACCAATATGGGGCCAGTCTGCAGGGCCATTCATACCGCAGCATTGTAACTGAAATCATGTTTCAATTGTCAGTTAATTACAAATTTCATTAACGGCATACAATAAAATTAGTACGATATTTATTTAACTAGAAAGGATTTTCTTCTTACATAATATGTAATATCAATAATATTTTTTCTTACAGCAATAAATACAAATTTAAATGTAACGTTTGTATACAAAGAATTTAGTAAACTTACATCGTGCTGCATGATGTCCCATGAACGACGAATATCCGGATTAAGCTCATATTGTCGCAAAGTACCATTTAGACGGTTTCCTAACATATTACCAACTTCTCCTCTCATCATGTAACCTGTAATTCCAGCGCCCAATTCCAGAGCAAATATCAGCAGCAGCAGGACCGAGAACTACAGTAAATAAAAATTATTGAACAGGTATATTATATAGAATAATATATTCTAGCAAACTCACATACAAAATAAGAGCTCTTTTTGATTTAATTATTTTTTAAAAGGTCATGTATAATAGAAGATATTTAAAGAGATAAATCAAAATCTCGTATTCTCGTTACACGAAAAAGAAGTAATAGTACAGCTTTAATTAATAGTATTTGAATGTTTTTGAACAGTATGTTTTTTGAAAAATATACCGTTATTATCATGCAGTGATTCTCTTTTACAGCGCCGCAGCATCCAAAGAATGATACAAGGAAGACTATGACACCAACTACTATCATTAAGAGTGGGGCTGCAAAGAACCAACTATCCACAAAATTGCTGTACCCGCTGTAAACAACCAGAATCACACCGCCCACTGAAATAAATACGATGCCGGTGATCTGAAATAATACATAAAATACATTTACTGTTAATCTTTCAATTATTACATTTAGTGACGCGTTATCTTAATATGCAATGTATTATTATATATATGTAACGTATTATTATCTTTACTATAACACAATGTATAGAATAGAATTTTGTCCATTTCAGCATATTTACGAGCCAAGAAGAGGACTTGGTTTATAAATTTTCCTTAATCTATTCATCCATTCTTTCGCGCGCTCATTTCGTTTATCTAGCCTTCCTATTTTTTAGTATAAGACATAATATACATATAATGATAAGAATATTTATCTATTACTCAATTCTATTTTTGTACACATTATTAAACGCAGTTTTATACTTTTACGATTTTATATTTTATTACTATATTGTTAAGATAAAAATTATATAATATTTTTTTCAAAGTAAAAATTTACAACTTGCATCCATATGTATAATATTATTTAAATTATTAAGAAAAAAAAAAATTTTTTAAAAAGCTAAGAAGAAAAGCCTGCTTTAGTTTCAAATCTAGTTTCTGATATCAGCGTTTTGAATTTAGGTTAAATTATATGCTTTTTGTTTTATATTTATATTTGATTATATTAGCGCTTATACTTTCACAAAGCGCGCGCTTCTAAAGTGAAATCTTTAATTAAAGTCATTGCATTAGAACTTCAAAACACGATATTTATTGAGAAACGTCTATATTATTTCGTAAATACATAATTAATGAAAATTTTAACACGCTCGTCAAATTTGATATTGTCTTAGAAAATACATATTTCTGTTTCCTGTTCAAAGATGAGCTGCAATCGGCACCTCAAGTAATCAGAACAGACATTCAATACTTTTCTCCCGCTAATAGCTTAACTTTAAATGGAAATTATGATCACGTAAGAGCTGTATTGTTTACCAACGGGAAGCGCATAAAACTGTTATAATTACGCCAAGTAACTTTCAACGAGATACCTAACTGCGCGAGAACGACTCTCGCGGGTAGATTACGAAAGTGGCTTTACTAAGAAATTGTATAAGAAACTCATTGTTGTATGAAAATTAGAAAGGTAACGTTTGTAACTTTGTCATCTGAAAATTGCAGAAGAAAACTAAGTATTTGCGAATATTTGTATTACTGTATAAAAGTGTTTGATGTACAAGCTGAAATTGTCAGACCAAGCATGGCTATAAGATCTATGATTCTTGATCTACGATAACTTTTTTATTTTACAGATAAGATATCTTACAAGAATTATTAAAGGTGAGTAACTGTGTTTATCGTTAAAACACAAGCTGACGTAAACACCTGTAATGAGTCAGTATTTTACTCACTCATCGATTTCGACTAATCTCGATTTTTCGATTAAACTCGCTTCCGACTCACTGATTACAGACTGTCGATTCATTATAGACCCACCGTAACTTTCAAATTTCGTTTTCTTGCGTCATTACGTTCAAGAAACTAGACTCGGCTTGTGCCTGTTTCAAATAGATTAACTTTAATCTCGATTTAACTTACTCTTTATCTTTTTCCAGTTTTAAAAATTAAAATAAGATAAAGAGAGTAAGTTGAGCCGAGATTAAGTTAATCTACATTGGTGGAGAAGTGGCCATTAAAGGTCTTATAACAAAATCCGGCCACGAGCAATTTTTTTCAAAATCCTACGAGAGAAAGGTATATTTCTTCTCTGTATGAATACATATACTATTTCACTCTCTCTCTCTTTCTCTCTCTCTCTCTTTCTATATATATATATACTCTAATTTTTTCGTTATAAAATTTGATTATTTATTGGCTTTAAGCATCGAAATAGTCATTGTGATATTATTTTGATTTTTTGTTGACTTTTGTATGTTCCTTAGAGAGAGGTGCATTATCTCACTCTATAACTTAAACTGTTTTATTGTACAATTTTAATTAAAATTATAAAGACAATATAAGTTAGAGTGAGATAGTACATGAGTATATATACACAGGAAAGAAGTATATATATCTTTCTCTCTCGTAGGATTTTGAGAAAATTGCTCAGGGCAACCGGATTCTGCTTTATAGGTCTCTTCCAGATCGCTCTATTCTATACCAAAGCGGAAAGCCCACGATCAAGAAGAATTCGTCGGCGGCGCGCAACCCGTTCACGTTGCTGGATCTGTCTAAATAAAGCCATCTCCAGTGTACGGGAGCCGGCATTCTACGTGACTGGGGGAGAAAGAAAAAAAAAACACGCGTGACTACGACATCGCGTCGTATAGGAATAAGGCTACGTCGTTCGTCGCCGCCTGACGGAGATTATAGACCTCTCCCCCTTGTCTATGTGGTTACCTACGTGTCTTTCACCTACGGCTCACCTACGTTCCCGGCGCGAGTCACACGCGCTCGTAGTAAGTAGACCTTCGAAGGAACGAAACCGAGCTCGACCGACCGGTCGATTCGCTCGCCCTCGAGCGATACTTGGTATCACAGCCTGTCTCGAGACCCGTACGCGTTCGCTAACAGGTGACTCTACCACGGCGAACTTTATGTATGAATCTATTGAAAAGTTTCAGTAACGAGGACGCGCCCAACGCACAGCGATCCATACGATCTGGGATGTCCTAGAAAGCAAAGTGTAGAATACGAACGGCGACACGTATATACACCGCTTGTGTCTCCCCTGTGAAATTTAAAGTCTATCCTCGCTTTAGTAAGAATGTCATTGAAAGAGACATTGCTCGTAAATTAATTCATTCGTCGTTCGGTTCGAAGAGGATATAATATTCTATACTGAATAGCGATCGAGTAACTCTTTCCCCAGGGCGAAAACGTGAACATTTCTACCATTTCCAAGCAAAAATGCACGACACGTTATAATAATGGCAAAATGACGTTAAACTGTGAATCGTTGCTGACTGAAAAGTTTTAGCGATAACTTTTAGCAACCATTGGCTGCGTTCAGCAGAAAAAGCAACTTTGCAACTGTTGTAAAGTTCTTTAATATGACTGGCTTTGCCCTTAATTCTTCACTGGATCTAATTGTATAGGTTGTTAAAGAATTTTACAACAAATTATTTTGCATTATTTTGGAACCATTTTAACGTCATTTCGATGACTTGTATGTTATGCTTGGATTATTGGAACCCAAGAACTCGAAGAACACATCAAAAAGGTCAACAGAAAATCAAAATGATTTTATTTGAATTTGTAGGAAGTTAATAGAGATATTTTTCACTTTTCCGTTCTAAGAAAACGTTACATAATCGGCATCCTGGAGTTTTAAATTCAGGATTCAAAAGGATCAGCCGGAGAAGTTGAGAAATGACGTTGACGGTATCTTTCGTTGAATGAAGAAACTGACATCGAACATTGCGAGGAACAAAGCCACCCGTCCAGCTCGTACTTCTTCTGGTACGCTCTGTATAAACGCGGTCGCCGCGCGCTGGCATTTCACGCTGGACGGATCATTAAACGTTACAATAAGGGACGCACGACAGACACCCCGCCCTGTCATCCTTTACAGAGTTGTTTTTGTGTCCTATATATGTATATAGATCCTTCCGTCCGTATAATACGATGATGGCATTTGTATGTACACGAGTCTCCTGGGATAAACGTGGCTTTCGGTAGTTTTGTTGTGTATCCGCCTTTTAAATAAACTTCCTCCGTCAAAACGCGCGATTGACATTGTCCTTCTATCCATATTTTAGACGAAGGCATCAAAAGACGGTCACCGGTCTAAAATATATTTCAGTTAACATTTTTTCTTCACAGACGAAAATATCATTGTATATAGAGAAAGAAGATTTCGTTAGATATACTTTGTTAGAAAGGATATTAAAGGACATCGAATTGAATTACGCGGATAATCCGGCGTTTTGGTGGCCTTGAATTTTTTTTAATACGATTTCGCGTGTACATTATAAGTTTTATATGTAATGGTGTCGCGCGCGCGCCACTATGTTGAGACGGGTGAACTCTAGATTACGTTAAACGTAAAAGAGGAGACTGGAGGAGGGGGCGGGATATCGATCGCTTCATCCATAACGCTTACATCGAGGTTCTGGAGCAGCATAAGCACCACAAAGTTTCCCTCGAAATGATACCCTCGTACTTACATCATTTATTCAGACACGCGGTACGCGGTTTCGGTCACGCCATACACGATATCGATTAAATTATTATTGTCATTAGATAATAGATTATTGGACATTAGACGAGGCATTAGGCGCATCAGTACGGAGTGGCGCTAGAAAAATGTTTTTCTAAAAACTAACGCGAACGGCGCAAATAGAAAGAATCCCAAGAAGAGGTCCCCTCGCCGCACCGAGTCGTGCGTAATATCGATCCAATACGCCCAAGATTGCGTCGTGTTAACGTAATCGTAAGAAAAGAAAAACCGATAGTAGCAATCGACGACATTAGGTCTGTTTGCGTTGATTAGATCTGTTTGCGTCGTACTTTTTGCACACAGCATCTTCGCTTTCTCTCTCTCTCTCTTCTCAACGCTCGAGTACGTTTATCTCCTTTCGAGTGAAATTGTTTTTCAGAATTTCACATAACGCGAATAGACCTTATCTTATCCTCTGTGGTAACATATTAGATATACTACATATCCAATATACGTAGGCCGTTTCCTTTTTAGGAGACGCAGTCGACACAAAAGTCGTTCTATCCTTCTTGACATTCAATGGATAACAAAGACAGAACGACGTTTGTACGTCGACTGCGTCTCCTAAAAGGGAAACCGCCGTGATCTTAAGAATCTTGCCATTGTCTAAGCAAAACGAGTAACGATAACGTCATGAAGAACGTAAAAATGAATCGCTATTGATTAAAAAATAACTTTTGGTAGTCACTTCGGAGTTCTTTGATGTCACGATGTTTGCGTTTTACTCGTGTTTTACTCGAGTGTGAGTCCGCGGCAAACAAATAAAAGAAACAACGAAAACGTAAAACGTCCCTCGTCTGAAATATCGTTAAATTCGCCAAGTCCGTCTCCACCGATCTAAAGTGCCTGATATCAATTAAAGCGAACGCGACTTCATAAAAAAAAAAAAAAAAAAAAAAAAAAGTTACTTCACGTCCCATAACTTGCATGAAGTGACGTCGAATGATTCATCGGTTCGCCAGCGTGCGAGCTATGGACCGTTCGAGACGGTGTCGTGTATGCTTTAAGCCGCTAAAGTTTAGCGTTGGACGAGAGAGCAAAGCGGGTCGAGATTAGATTCCCAGATGCTGCTGCCGAAGGTTTGACCGATATACAACAAAGCCCGCGCCCGCCCAGCGCGACGCGAGGCGACGCCGCGACGCCGAGAATAGCGGCCCGGATAGCGGAACGCGAGCGTCGCAGAACGTCGTTCCCCATCGGGCGTCCTGGCCGCGCACCGTTATTCCGCGGCACCGTTACTCACCGCGAATATCAGGTTGAAGAGGAACAGCAGGTACTTGACGCAAGCCATGCCGCCGGACACCATTTTCGTCACTCTCACTGTATTGCTCCGTGGATCACTGAATCGTATATACGACACGCGACGTCGGCTCTCGCGCGAAAGAATAGGAATTATACGCTCTTCGCTGCTACACGCGGAAGCGGAAAACGCTGCAGCTGCTCCTTTTCGTTCTCTTCTCGTCTCTGACCCGCCTCCCTTCTCGCTCTCTCTCTCTTTCTTTTGGCTTTCCTCCGTACGTCAACGACCCGAACTCTACGGGATGCTGGCGCGTCGACTGTTCGTCGTCAAATGCACCAGACAATGTATTTTTGTTGTTGCGCGGTATACACTCGCGATGCGCGCGCAATCAACCAGGGCCGTATTATCGCCGAGGCGTGGCAAGGCTTCTTTGTGCTTTTTTTTTTTTTTTTTTTTTAGACGAAGGAATTGTTTTTTTTTTTTTTTTTTTTTTTTTTTAGACGAAGGAAAGTATTAGAAAGTGAGTAGAATCTTTATAATTTTAAGGATTTTGTTAGGAAAAATTTTCATTTTAGAAAACTAGTATTTACTAAAAAAGAAACTATTATTCTACTAAGTATATTGTGTAATATATGCGTGCACGTCGCATGCTTTTTTTTCTACGCCTACTTTGTTAAAAATAATTGTAGCGGAACGGAAGGACGCGAGTTTTATAATTAACGACGGCTGGATTGGAGCTTTAGAATTTTAGTAAGACAAAGCCGTGCATGGAGTTTACGTTCGTAGAGTTTATATTGTTGGAAATGTTATATTATTGTTAGCAATGTTATACAATAAATGCTACAGCGATTTATTATTATAATCGAGAATCTACTGGACACATTTTACTCTACTTGGCTTCTTCGTCTCGAGATGATTTTTCATACGCAGCACGCTGTGCGGCAACATAAAATGAAATGTGAAAATTCCATCAACGGAAACATTAAAAAAAAAAAAATACATCAAAGAACGCGGCATCGGATGAGGCTGACGGAAATATGAATCTTTCATAATTGCTTTCGCGAATACATTGGAATAAAGCGATTATAAAAACTTTGCATCACGTGACATTTTCGCTGCTGCAGCCGTGTTGCACACGAAAAAGCATCTTCGTTGTACTGTACGTGCTTATGTAACATACACACAGGAAAACTTTTCCGTTTCTCGTGATTATTATTCATTTCTCGTAGCGTGACCATCATCGTCACGTCCGCTCGTCGATGATCGATGCCACGTGATGCTACGATCCTGTGCACCTCCGTCCAACGCAACGCAATGCAACGCAAGGCGACGCGACGGGGCGGCGTTGCACTTCGGGTGGTGTCATGGCGAGCCTCTAGCCGTGATCGACGATTCAACCGCGTACCCGCATTATGCGTATGCATTATCCTTATCTGTCCTTGATTCTCGAAGATGGACAATTAACGAGTAGTCGATCACGAATTAACGACGCGAGATTCACGTGCAATATGAAACTCGAGTCTCTTTCTCGTCATAATATGACTCTGTATATGATCTTTTTTTTTGGCACGACAACAAACTCTTCCGACTTCTCGTTGATCGGATACGATGATCCGACAATTGGGTGTGTCCTGAAATGTTCCTATATAGTGCTGAGTCTATAGCATACGCAACGTAAGCTATATATAGATAGATTTCGGTACTTAAGTACCGTATATAATTATATACTCAAAGAACGTACCGAGTCAAGAGGAAATCAAAATGACTATTTTGACGTCGTGAAAGGCAACATAATGATTTTTTATTACAAAAATTTGACTGTTCATCGACATTAAAAATTAAAAAGCCATTTCGATTTTTTGTTGATTTTTCTGCGTTTCTTGAATATTATCTTGATTGTAATATTCAATACTGTGCCAGTATTTTTTGCGACGTGGTGATCGATTTCCGACTTTTGCGTCAATCAAGTGGATATGGTAATCCGATGACAATTGGGTGTGTCTTGAAATGTGTACCGACAGTACTAAAAATCTATAGCATCTACGCACAGCGTCTATAGATTTTCAATACTTTCAGGACCGTCAGTATCTCGGAACGTACCTATTGTGTTACATCAGCTATTGATAAAGAAATCTGAATTGTTTGAATATGACTTCAGGCTCATTCTCAGTATACTGGATTAATAGTATTAATTTACACATTAAAACTATTTTATATTAAGTATTTAAGTGCAGTGATAATATAATCAAATTTGACAACAAAATAAAACATTCTGTTAGATAATAGGGAATTTTTGCAGTATCATTTATCCCAGATACAGTGAACGCTAAAGTCACGTTATCTTTTTCTTCACACCTAATTAAAAGGATAACTTTAACGTTCACCGTATCAGGGATAAACGGTACTTATTACAAACACTCTCTAATAATGTGAAATTATCATTTTTAAATATTTTAAAAATATTTGTACATATTTGCATTTAACTTTACTAATTTTTTATGTACAGCAGTTTTAGTATGCATTAATGCAGTGTAATGTAAGTGACTGAATTACTATAACAGTAGAGTTGAAAATATAAAAAGTGTGTGGAAAGCATCCGCGAAATTCCGAACTTGTAGAATATATTAGAATGACAAATTGGATCATTTATATTCAGAGTGACTCATACAGAGTCATAAAAATGTATTACATAGTTTTTAAAAGCGAAAGTTAATTATTGCGTGCAAATGATGACCATTAATTATTACGAAAATATACGGCACTGAATTAACCAACCGTTTCGACTCCTTTTTCATAATATTTATTTTTAAATTCATACATTCTTTTCATATATATTACGTGCTAAAAGTAATGGATCTCTTAACTGAACAAAGTACAGTGTTTAATTTACTTCATTCTGTGTTCGCTCGTTATAAAAAAACAGCTATTTCCTTTCATCACTTCTCGACTGTCATCATATTCATTTCGAACAACACCGCAATTTCTACTATATTGTATATAATATCTACAAAAAGTATGTACACTTCTCTGTCTCTGACAAGAGATCCTGTTCTTTGTCTCTGCACTGAACTGTACTAAAACTTCCAATCTCGCTTTCGACAAACCTTTAATGCATATTATCTATTTCATTCGCGGGGGTAATCACTTAATGTAATCGTGGGACGGAGTCTTTGAAATCATTATAAAATTTACATATGCAATAATTACATATGCAAGTACAAGAAATAATTATGTAATGTTAAATAAAATCTAAAATGACCTTAGTGAGGAAAATTATTTGTCATCAAACAAAATTATATAAAATTAAATGAAATCATATAATCTGTGGGACAATATTTCAGATAGCGGTTAACCCCTCGATTTCATTCAAGTACACTATTCATTTGGGTACACTATTTCGGCCACAAAGAACAGACCTATAGATAGCTTTTGTGAGTGACCGTCTCACTCACGAGTTCAGCTCGAAGCAGCTTGTTCCATTCGACATTGTTTGGTCGAAGTCGCCCCCGAACGCGGAGAGGAACGATCGCGTTAGCACGAAAAGACGTGGTGCAACGAACGGATATTCTCGTGACGCCTACGCCGTGAATTACGATGTTGATATGCCTCAATACTGTACTCTGCCGGCGTCTATTAATACACACGTCACACACGCGGGTTTCTTCAAGTCTACGACTCTGGCGAGGAGCATAATGCTGAGAGAAGGCTGTTCTATGGTGGAACAGACCTCATCTCGGCGAAATTACGTCGCAATTCTGTCCACGCAATTCTGTTCCCGCGAATCTCTCAGTAGCATATTAATGACACCTGACATGGACTATGTTTTTGCGCGTTAAGAAGAGCGAAGAGAGATATGCATCGAATGTACCTAACGTGTGTGTGATAAATGAAATATTCGAGAGATACTACACAGAGAGTACACGATTCTCACTTATAATAATTCGCACGCGACATATTATATTCGCATTAAAATGCTTCTATATCAGCCCCATCGAGGAGTGAATTAGTCTTGACATTTACCCTAAATGTGTTGATCGATTTTCTAAATATAACAATGCCTGTGTGGTACGTTGAATGTAATGTTTATATTAAATGCTTGATAGAGTTTTACCTGTCGTATCAGGGACACTTTACGCGCGTATAAAAATACAGGCCAGTATTTAATTGTGGCACCATATACAAATTACATGCATACACGGAAAGAACGATTTTGCTGCAGTATCTGGGTATTTAGCTAGATAGATAAATAATTTAACAGACAGATCTGAAAATAATTTTGTCTGGATCATCTGCAATAATTATATGTAGGAAGCTTAAACGGTTACAGTTAAAACCTTTTATCATCAATATTTATACGTTCCCAGATTTAATTATCCGCACATTTGATTATGCAAAATTGTTTTTAGATCTGCAACTGTACTAAAATAAAATTTACTGAATTTTGTTAAATATTTACTCTTGAATAATACTAATAAAATATTTAAAAAATATGGACATTTATGTATAATTTAAATATAATTTTATTTTAAATAAATATTTATTTACTGTAAATAAATATTTTGTTAATACTATTCCAACAGGTATTAATTTAATAAAATCCAGTAAATTTGTTTTCAATGTAGGTAAATTTTTAGAGATAATCGTAATAATTATTATGCTCCTCGCTAACATCTCTTTTTCGTTGGACTAAAATGGTTCCACGTAGCTGATCGAGAAGAAGGGAAAGAAGTGCGATAATGAAATCAGCAGTTATACGTTCGCTCTTAACGGGACGTTCTTAACAGGATAGATGAGTTGCAAAATGAAAGCAGCGTGACCGCGACGGATGAATCGCGCGTTCTTTAATGCAGCGACACGCAATAATAGCGTAGCGCAAGTAGCGCAAATTGGATGCGAAATCGCGCTCGTCCCTGCGCGAATTTCGCTTTCGCGATCGTCCGAGAGTGGATTATGCGTTAAATTCTTGCGTGCGACCGCGTGCGACCGCGCGCAACGGGCGCACGGCACGCTACCGTCGTCGCGTCGCGTCGTCGGGGAGAGTTCTCCGCGATGTCGGCCACGTCAGACCGTACACAACCCTCGGCCAGTAGCTAAATATATATGAATATAAAATGCGCGGGGCCGGAGCATGCGTGCTCGAGGTCTACCTCAGGGACACGGCCTCGAGAAACACTCCATAGCACGCCATAGACAAGACAACCCTTTGGACGTAAGAGAATTGGAGGAGCAATCACGAGTCGTGAAACGTTTCTCCGCCTTTCGTCCGAAGATAGCGAGAGCTCTACACGTAATTAGTTCACACAAAAGAAATAGAAGTTGTATTATTTCTGCCGATCGACCAAATATGAAAAGCATTACGTATACGAAGTACAATTTTGAAGTTTGAATGTTTTTTCCCCTCGCTTATAACATTATTTTATAATTAAATATAATTGTATACTATATATAGTATTTATATGTAATAATGTATAATTTTGTTGTATGAATCTAAACTTGGCCACGTTGGAACCCAAACAATTCGTGTTGTCGAAAACGTGGCGCGACGGAAAACACTTCAGCATCTAATATAACACGACGCGAGATTGGAATTTGAAAAATTGTGTAGCAAGAATATGAGGTCATGTTTTTCGCCGCCAACATCGCTGTATTACGACGCGAAAGGCGAATTTCACAAAGAACACGGAAAGAACGGTTTTGCTGAAGTACGTAAAAATTAGGTCAGATACAGATCTGAAAATAACTGCCGGACCACCAAAATAATTATGTAGGACGCTCAAGCATGATACGAGTAAAGATTATGAGTAAAGATTGCAAAGATTTTGATATTTCAGTAATCAACTTGAGCGTCCAATAAAAAGTTACAACAAATTTTATTTTCTTTTTTCATTACCAGTTAAAAAAAATGTTTGTGTGTTTGATTTATATTGTTCACTTATATTGTTTCAAAGATTATTCCTCGTTTTGTCTATTAAAATAATTTTTATTGTTTAAAATTATACTTTATTATTGCTTATTAATTTTTTAATTCATTTAATTATTTTCTTAAATCATCTCGTTTTTTAAATGTTAATTAAACCTCATATTCTTATTACGTAATTATTCTAATCTCGATGTTGCATATCGCGTATTATATAATATATAAAGTTAAAAAGTATTTTCGTCGCCTACGTTGTTTCGACAACTCAGATTGTTTGGGTTTCAACACGGTCAAGTTTGAATCCAATAAAATCGTATATACTGCTATAATATTTCTAACATAATAATGTTAAAAGCAAAATTCTTTTAGGAAACCACATCAAAATTAATATATATATTGAATTCTTTGAAAATTAATATAGTTTCACAGCATGAATTATATCTCTCTGGGCGAATAACAAGTAAAGGTAAAAATAACTCGTTATCACTATTTTGTGCTAGTCCGAACAATCGACATTTGAACAGTCTTTGTTCGATTTTAGTTTCTAGAACGAAACAATACGCGTCCTGGTACGAGATATAAGTTCGCACACATCTAGCCCGATTTTGTCCCGCTTTGTCGTGGAAGGACAGCCCGCCAGACGATATAAACGGATATTTGTGTCACAGATTGATCACGACATCATTAACCGATCATGCGATGGGTAATAAAACTTGCGTACGGGGACGCGCGGTGAGATATGTGTCAAGTGTTACCCTTGAGCACTCGGTTATTGAATATTATATTAGCTATATGTTAGAGGATCTGCTCCATATTCTACGCCTCAATAGTCTCAATTACTGCCTATAACTAACGTGACCAGATCCAGGCGCGGAGCGGAGACCGTGATGCGTTTTATCAAGACTCCGCGAGTTTCGCGTTTCGTATTTTCGGAAAAACATCACGCGCGCGGGAACAAACAAATTTCACAAAGATTTATCTTCTCATCGGAAACAACAGAGGTTTAAAGTGGTAAACATGTTTATGAATCTTAACATTGTATATAGATATACGATTGACTAAAATGGAATAGAAAAATAGCGCTACATGTAATCTAATCGTAATCGTAAATGGTACTCACGCTGAATTGCGTTGTATTTTATCCATCTTATCCGGAGTATTTATTTGACGCACACAGAGTAATGTATTGCTTGATAGTTAAAAAAATTAAATGACTTTTCCTTTGTCTCCGCAATTTAATCGAGTGTTATTTTCCCCCATATTTTCCGATTCTTCAAGTGCAAACGTTATCGAAATTCCGCCTGAATAAATTAATCAAAAAAGCTATTGCAAATTCGATTAGACGCATATTGGTGCATATTAAAGCCGTTATATAAAGCCGTTTAATCCAAATGCATGTAAATGTCAAATTTCAATATTTCGAAGAATAAAGTGCATTTCTAAATAGAACACAAAATTATAATGAGATCATGATGACATCAAATCGTTTTAGAGAAAATCATGATTTTCATAATACACTTTTGACGATAATTTTATAATGAATTCTTAACATTATTAATGATATTTAAAGGGTTAGTACACTCCAGAATTTTAAAAAAATCGAAAATTTGGTTATTGGCTTAAAAAATCCTTTGAACCCTCTCTAGAATAAAAGGCAAAAGGTTTCATACCCGCTAGAATTTTTTTTCATTGAATTTTCGAAAACAAAAAAAGACCGGCGATACCGAATCGTCATATGTTTGAGAGTGAAACGGCTTCGACAAGTGCTTCTGCGAAGAAACTAAGAACGGGCTAAGAATGTGAAGAAGAAGATTCCTTTTATGAGGCAGAAATGGCAGATTAAGGGTAAGATGCTTAAATAAATTTTATCACTGAAAAAACTAGTACCAAAACTTTAAACGCGAAACTATGTTTTTCAAGACGGTGTACACGATTTCTCGGGATCTATTTAACGAATCGACTTGAAATTTGGTACACATATACTAAAGACTAGTGTCTTTCGGCTAACGGACGGTTTTTTCAATATTTTGTTTTGTTCAAAAGTTATTAATAATAATAACTTATTTTTTTTGACAAAAAATGAAACTAAAAATTCAGGAATTTTTTTCTCGGCGCCAAAAATTAAAAAAAAAACAAAGACTCCGTTAGCCGATAGCCAGTATATCATAGATAATCACAAATTTTTTATTTTTGTTCCAGACTACTGGTTTTTGCCAAACCATGTACACCACCAGGCCACCTCGAAAAATCATGGTTACGCGCGAAGCAGCGTAACTCAGCGAATTCTGTATTTTTTGACTCAAAAAAAATTTGACGTGTTCTTCGATATATGTAGAAAATAATAAAAAAAAATTAGCCGTTTAGCTTACATACTTTTTTATAAATTAATTCCCAAAAATTAACAAAAAAAGCCGTCTCTGGAGTGTACTAACCCCTTAATAAGTAATGTTAAAATAATGATGATTTGTACTTAACGTCACGTCGTTTTAATCTTTTATGTTCAATCTGAATTGAGGATTTTGTGGTTTAACCGTTTATATTTGAACACACGTTTTTACATTTTTCTCAATTTATGTGTAATGACTTTAATGTGAATGCGCATTGAGTACGTCCAATCAAATATGTTGTTAGATTTCCTCATCTATTGCGTTTCTTATAGACGCAATAAATAGAATATACATATATATTGGTAAACTGCTCATTCCTTGATCTTATAAGCATTTGTGTTCCATTAGAAAAAATTGAATATTAAATATCTTATTGGCGTCTCTCTTCAATTCGCTACGTAGAAAGAGAGAGCGCGATATGATTCATTCAAGTTACCTCACTCTTTCTAAACCGATAGTAACAATTTTATAGGAATGCAGTCTATTCTTATTGCGTCTTTGACGATTCCAAGGCGCAATTCGTTAAAATTATCTCTTTTAGTCGGACCCCCACAGGCCTGGGTCTGTTTAAGAAGAAATTCTTTTCGACGAGCGTTTATAGGCGTGTTGTACATGGACCCGTTGCGAAATGCCCCGCATCTTTGGTCGAGAAATCTCTCGAGTTTCGTAACCTCGATCGCGCATGGATCGACGACAGGTGTACGTGTGCCACACCAACACCTGGCCACCGGCCGTCGATGTATTTCGGAACGAATTACTGCCATTGAAGAGAGATTTCGACCGGTCTCCGTGTCGCACCGACACGCATACGCGGCCGCGTGCACATACACACGCACGCACGAATGCAACTGAATGGTAGTAGTCGCGCATGTTGGTGTGTCTCGCTCTCGGCATATGCATATCGGCGCCACCCGTCGGAACGCGACGAGGGGCCTTTTTTCGCCGCGTTTTTCGTTGTTCTCAAGTTGCGCAGTATCGCTCGCGCTTGCCCTTCACAGCAGATTGTCTATTTGTGTGAAAGAATCTCGTGAGAGAAAGAGAGAGAGAGAGAGAGAGAGAAAGAGGAGAGAGTGAACCACGTGAATCATAAGCGACAGTTTTGCGGCAATGGCGATGACGAAGTTAAGTCTGGCGCCGAAGACCATCAAGTACTTGATGTTCATTTTCAACCTGTTCTTTGTGGTAAGTAGGCAGTCGACGATCACCTGTCGCCGATGTCTCGCGTTCCTTCTGGAACGATGAGCTGGCAATGCTGGCATGGACCCGCGCGATTAATTGCGAGCTATCGAATCGTCGTATCGACACATCTCAGCGCGATCATTGGAAGCTGTGATTACGATTGACAAGCTGTTTGTCCGGAGCTCAACCGGAGATTGATAAAAGAATGATTTATACAAAAATGCATTGGAAAGCTGTAAAGTGAATACTATATGTATTTCATCGAAATTGTTGTTATTTTTATCAAGCGTGTTAATTGAAGTTGACTGAAATAGTCGTTGCAGTGGAAACTAAAAGCTTCTAATCTATTCTTTTTCGAAGCTGTGTAAACAAATTTCAGCCGAAAATTAGTTTAGTTAAATTTTAACTCTATTTTATTCTAGCTAAAATTTGTCACTTTCAATAAACGTGTGTTTACAATAAATAATGTTCTAATTAATTCAGTTAACTTAATTATTTGATCAACTATTTTAATTAATTATTTAATGTTCGTTTCTATATGCATCTCGTGGACATCAATATGATTACATTGAAGTGCGCACATTGTTCACGTGGTTCAGTAGAATCCAGTTTTAAATGATATGCTCAACGCGTTTTCAAATCGCATTTTGCGCAAACATTTATTGAAATAGCAGAAACGTGAAAATGAAACGTAGAATTTATTAATGTTTTCGAATGTCATTAACAATTATATGGAGTACGATACATGCGTTTTTATGAAGTATATGTACATTTTATCGTTGTTAAATTTTAAAATAAAAATTAAATTAAACTTTTAACATTTTGCGTGCAATTGGTGATCTTATCTTGAACGGATATTTCAGAGCTTGATATTTGGTAGATAAATATTGTCGACAGAAATTCACAACAAACCGTTGTTTGTAATCTGAGTGGAAAAGCAATATGTGTTTACAATATATATATACATACTATATATCACATTACTGAAAATCGCTGCAATACGTAGTTATAGAACGCGTTTAGAGAATGCATCGAGTAATCGGTTTTCGTAGAAATTGGATGTATTATAACTAATAAATTTAGAAGTGTATCAATTTACAATGTTAAAATAGCTGTGTTCCGATATACACCGACAATCTATAGTTTACTTTACGTATACTATAAATTTTCAATCAGTATCGGAACAATGCAATAACAGCCTAATCGTCATAAATTTTTCCTTTTATTAGTTAACATAATTAATAATCGTTAATATATTATATATTAATTAATGATATGTTTTATATCGATGACAATTATATCATTTCCAACATCACGGGAAAATGCATGCAGTTTATCTGGACCTGATTGAGCATCAAACATAATCAGTTCAGTTAACAAATAGAAATAAGAACATTGTATACTATGTAATTCTGACGCAAGTATGCACTCACGTATACACGAGATTAAATCCGATTAAGTAACCTCTACACCTGGTACTTTTTGGGAAATGCTAATGCCGTCAATACTGTAACTTTCAAGCCTTATAACTCGAAAAGTACTTTATGAAAAAACATTTTATTATAGTGTTTTGGAAAGCACTCGAGGTGTGCTACAAGAATATGCGATAAAAAATAGGGGGTTCCATTTAAAAAATTCAAAGTGACATTGCTCTGACCTTGGTGACGCCACCCAAGGTCATACTGATCTGATCACTGAATAGATCATTTAGAACCCCATAACTTTTGTCTGAAACGTTTCTTTCTAAAATGCTCTGCTTTCGAGATAAAAGGGATGGACGGGTGGTCTCGGACACCCTGTATATGTCCATGACAATTAGATATATATTACAGCCTATATAATTTTTATTGTCTAATAATTATATAGCTATAAACACAGAAGAAAAATTATTCTAAATTTAAATAAATATTTATTTAAATAATTTCAACTAATTATTCACTTACTATAAATAAATACTTTAATTACTTAATAAAAAGACATTATTGTTAAATTAAATTAATGTTTTTTATACTAAATGAATAAATCTTTATATTTTATACATATTCGGTTAATACGAGTATTCATATAAATAATTTATTAAAATAATTTATTAATTATTAATTTATTAAAATTTAGTTTTTTTGTTGCGTATAGGGGCTCGCTACTATTATAAAATTAAATCTTATTATTATAAAATTATTATAAAATGAAATCTTTAATCGCAGGTTTTTGATGAAAATTAAGAACATCCGTATATTTTTTGTGTCTAAATATAGATTCCATTTAAGCGCGCATGTTAAAAGCCTGATGTAAAATTAAATTAATTAGACATTCATTGGCTAATTATTCATCGACTGGACTAGCATATACATCGGAGAAGACCATAAGTAGATGAATCATTGTGAGAGAAATCTTACAAAAAAATTTACCAGCTTAAGAAATATATCCGAGGAGGAATCCCTATCGTGCAACATCTACCCTTTCTATTTTTTCGCACACAGCATGACGTCAAAATTGAAAGGATACTTTTACCGCGATCGATACGAATGAAAACGATTACATTATAACGAGTATTAATTTTATATGCTGTGAGATGAGGCAAGAATAAAAAAAATTTAATATCAAGTAATAGCACAATTAAAATAATTTTATTGTTAGAAGTAACATTCGTGTCTGAAAATTTATCATTTATACATATGCGTAGAAACCGTAGTTCGACTAAGATAGACGGTTCAATGTTCTTACTCAGAATAATCGAAATGCATGCTGCGTTATCGGTTTTATAAATAGGCCCATTATTAATATGTGTTTTCACGCCGCACGCGTTTTAATTTTTTTACGAAGTTTTATTTGGATTAATATTTCTTTATGATTATAGTTTTGATGTAACTATTGGTTTATTGATTATATGATATTACAAAAGTATTGTAGATATTACTAATATAGAATTATGAAATTGTTAGTATTGTTAATATAATTAATTAAAACGGGTCACTTTTACGTTTTTTCATTGAAGTGTATGAGTATCTAGATATCAATAGTTACATACTATTTAAAATAATAAAAAAAAAAATCGCTGCGGACAGGATTCGAACCTGTGCGGGTAGAACCCAATGGATTTCAAGTCCATCTCCTTAACCGCTCGGACACCGCAGCTGTTGGCAGCCTCCTGCTATTTGTACGATATACTATTCGCAAACGTGAAACTCAAAAATATTGATGTAATCGAAGAAATGAACACTTGTGTATCTTTTTTAAATATATTAATATTCTAATTTTTTACCACATTAATTTGATAATTATGCCGTTTTACCTGACTATGCAATATTGCTTACCGTCACAAAATCGCGTTATATAATCGTCGGTTTATTAATGGAATCGACTTCATTGCATTCTCGATCCTTTTTTGTCCATGGAAATATATCACGAAACATGATGAATTATGTTTAGATTACAGGAATAGTGTTATTATCCATCGGCGCGGTCATCCATGGAGTGTACCATCAGTATCAACACTTCCTTGATAACAGCTTCTTTTCCGTACCTTCTCTTCTCGTAGCCGTGGGCTCCATCATATTTATCATCGCTTTCTTCGGATGCTGCGGAGCCGTTCGCGAAAGTTATTGCATGGTTACAACGGTAAGGCGAAATATACACTTCAATTAAGTTTTTTCTTCATAAATAAATAAATGATTCACTTTTCGTCCACACATTAAATTGCACTCTCATTAACTAATTAATTTGTTGTTTTATGATTTAAAAATCACACATGTACCTCGCAAAATCTTTATTAATAAAAATGCCTCATCGTTGCGTCATATGCAATTAGACCGTTTATTACTGCGACAGAGTCGCAGTATGTATTTTGACGTCTAATTAGCAAATAATAATTAGCCCGCTATATCGATAGTAATAATGATAATAAGCTATCCAATAACTAAACTGTCTAAGCTGGCAAACTGGAAGTAAATTCGATCAGAAATGGTTAGCAAATTGGCATTAACTGTGTTTGCATTAAGCTTGAGTTTTACCAATAAAGCCTATAGATATAATTTGACAGTTGATTGACAGAAACCAAATAGAATCTGTCAAACGCAGATTCTGCTGTTTCTAATCTGTCACTAATCTGCGTCAAATTGTACAACAAGTGTATGAACAAGGCTACTGCATTTCTGCTATTAATCTTCCATATTTTATAACAATATTCGTCTTAGCGTTCTGTGCCAATAATATTGCATATATCGGACCGTGTATCAAATCTTTATTTAGAAAGAATGTTTTTGCTGAATCTAAATCTAAAAAGTTACAGATAGAGATCTAAAAATAATTTTATTGGACTATCAAAATAATTGTGTAGAACGCTCAAGCTAGTTACTAGAATGTCAACACTCTGCTCGCAGCATTATTTTGATGGTTCAAAAAATTATTTTCAAAATTATATTATAATTTAAACTTTTAGATATTTTAACAAAATTGTTCTTTCCGAGTAGTCTTTTTATTCATTATACATTTTGAAGAATATCTATTCTTGACGGACTTAGCTGTCTGCGGGAATCTATCGCAGACGCATTGCGCTTTTTCTTTCCTATGCAGCCTTTTACAATCGTGAGGAACCATCTATTTCACAATCATAAATGATTTACGATCTCATTCGATCGATCGTACCTGGCAAAGCTCGCCAGGTGATTGCGCTTCTGATTGAGAGCGCGCCACTGACGAGAATCAATCGCGACGTATTGCGAGTAATAAAGCGGACCATTATCGTGACTCGAGAACATTCACGATGTTATTTTCAACGTTGCTCTATTCGAATTAATTCGAGATTAGGATCTCGATATAGAGCGTCGGGTTTTCGACCGACCTATTGCATACGAAACGTATACGAAACAAAAAGCTCGGCCAAGTCCGTCCATCTACGATCTCGTCTCCCCCTCGTTTCCATAACGTAATGGATCATATGTTTTGTGCACGAAGTATGTAATTGACATGTGTGTGTCCTCCCCGTTCCACCTCTGCCGGCCCTTATTCCGGGAAAATTACTCTCCCTCGCACGCAGACGAGGGCGGACACGCTTCCGGCGTTGCTTTAAAAAATTGACGCACGGTGAGACTATAATGTAATTTAATAAATGTTTCAAAAGGCTTCGAGATTAAATTCTATTCTATTTCCTAGATTATATTTAAAAATATAATCAGGGAATATATATTTTTTAATCACAACATCAAATACGAAAAATAAATTTCTACCGAAATATTCGTAACAATTATATGATATACACGGAGAAAAATGTCTGGTTGAAAATAGATGAATAGAAGATTCTGATTATTTATACATATATATTAATCAGATTTAACAAAAATTCTGATTTATCTACTTTTAACCAAAATTCCGGTTAATCTAACAAGATGTTTTCCTTAGTGTACGGAAGATAATATAAATCGTCGAAATATATAATTTGAATTTTTTTTAACAATAGCCTCTTTGATCATTTACAGTTCTGCGTACTTTTGGCTGCGATTTTTTTGCTGGAGATCATAGGCGGCATAATGGGATATGTGATGAGGACGCAGGTTGCGATGATCGCTCAGCAAAAAATGCTCGACACGATGCCCCAATACAACAATAGCCATGAGATTCAAGCCGTCTGGGATAATCTACAGAAAGACGTAACGCACAAATATATACAATAATTATCGTATTTATACGCGCGACTGCGTTATATTCTCGAAATACAGCGAATGATTTTGTCAATTTTCCCTTTTTCGACAATTCGGCTTTGTTAGAAGTTTCTCGCGTTTCGCATCGTGTCTTCCCCAGTCGTGGGAGCTACCCGGTCGTCGCGAGGATATCGCGGACGACAGGCGACAGGGATAATTTCAGTGCCCGGCTCCTCGCGTGTATAATATATGTGTATGTGGTAGCTGGCGTGCACGCCACGAAGGGGTAGCGTAAATCGATTGTTCCCCAGCTTCCTTGACCACCCTTAACGATCTACAAAAAATGTATGCGCATATATTATATATCATATACATGAATCATATACACATCTATTATATTATTATATAATAATATATAATATATATAGACTAGAAAAATATTAAATTTCAATAAATATTTGTTTAGATAATTTAATTCCATTATCATTTTTTATTGAGTAACTATATTTATTTACTGTTAGTAAAATACTTGCTTACTATTTATAGAAATATGTTTTAAGATTTAGTAAACTTTTTCTTCTCCCATTACGACTCTGCATCTATTTGCGTGATGTAGATACACGTTTCAGTACGTTAACCGTGAAATTTGTTTTCCTTTTTCGCAGTTCCATTGCTGTGGTACGATCAATGCCACCGACTGGTTGACGATTGCCACGAATCTGTCAGGTATTCCGATGTCGTGCTGTGATAATATGATAGGTGCTGTCGGCACGTCGAACTGCACCCTATCATCGGAGAGTCTGCATAAGGTTGGCTGTATAAACGCCTTCGCGACATTCGCAGAGAGACACGCGGCGAAGATAGCAGGTGTTGGAATAAGTCTCGGTGTAATTCAGGTATCTTCATCATTATTATGTTAGATCTTTCAAAGCGTTTCCTCATAGCGTTTCGAAGCCCGATAAACGAGAAATATTCACTTTTATTATTTTATTGATACACACGAATGGAATAATTAATGTTGCAGCTGATAGGAATCCTCTTGTCGTCCTACTTGGCTAAATCGATCAAGAATTGTTACCAGACTATGTAGAGTGCCATACGAATATCAAATGAAGCACCGGAAGCAGCGTATGGATGACAGCCACGAGCGAGATTGCCATTAAGATGCGGGACTGTGTGTGCATTTGATAATTGATCTGATATATCAAACACGTTATTTGTCCTTGGTTGATAAATTATTTTTGCTACACAGGATGTTTCAAAGAAGCGTTATAAAGAAGCGTGGGTGTTTTTAATAAAGCCTTTACATCACCAAGTGTTTTTATTGCGACAATGTGTGTTTGTTATTTTTGATTAAAAAATACCTCGTTAATTCAATTCGCATTCTCTCTTATTTACGCAGAGATGATAGAATAAGCAATCGCATATTTTACAAGAAAATGATCTTCTGTCTGCGCGATAAAATTGTTTCTCATAGAAGCCTTTTGCGGCATATGAATTTCAAACAAAAAATCGGAGTATGCGCTTGTCCGACAATCATGCAGGCACGTCGCACGCGTCGCACTGTATACGTGCCACGCACACACATACATGCATACCGAGAGAGACATGAAATTAACTTAATCGTTCACATGAGTCACTTTTGTCGCGTTGTTTTGCCCACGTGTAAACGTAGCAACGAGAACGAATGTCTTGTTCCATATGCCTATTAACTTTAAAATTTCAGCTCGATATATTCGACGTTATATTTAATATATATAAATATAATAAATAAATATATGTATATACTAAGAAATACGTATACAGGGTGTCCCATTTTAATCTATCGGTCGAAATATCTCCTAAAATACGCCAGCTATAAAAAAATGTTTCAAATAAAAATGGAATGGTGTCGAGGGGGACACATTTTAGTCATATTGTTTTTTTTCTAAGTGGAGGCGCTAAAAAGATATGAAGGTCACCTCCACTTTTTTAAATGGAATTATGTAATTTTTTTTAGATAACGTGATTCCTCTAACTATTTTGCATAAAAGTATTAAGGTAGAGATACCAAAAAACCAATAATTTTCGAGATATTTTACACTTTATTTTGGTACATTTTGACACACAATGTTAAATAACTCGTAAACTGTTGACTTTTTGATTATCGTACCTTAATACTTTTGTGAACAGAATAATGAGATAAATCAAATGGTGTAAAGAAAACACATAGTTGCGTATTTAAAAAATTATCCATTTTGCATACATATTATTTTTAAAGCAACTATGTGTTTTCTTTACACCATTTGATTTATCTCATTATTCTGTTCACAAAAGTATTAAGGTACGATAATCAAAAAGTCAACAGTTTACGAGTTATTTAACATTGTGTGTCAAAATGTACCAAAATAAAGTGTAAAATATCTCGAAAATTATTGGTTTTTTGGTATCTCTACCTTAATACTTTTATGCAAAATAGTTAGAGGAATCACGTTATCTAAAAAAAATTACATAATTCCATTTAAAAAAGTGGAGGTGACCTTCATATCTTTTTAGCGCCTCCACTTAGAAAAAAAACAATATGACTAAAATGTGTCCCCCTCGACACCATTCCATTTTTATTTGAAACATTTTTTTATAGCTGGCGTATTTTAGGAGATATTTCGACCGATAGATTAAAATGGGACACCCTGTATACTATATATACCTTTCTTTTAAAGTGGATAAGCGTAAACTTGGCTCCAAATCTGTAATTAAAATTTCCGTATACAGATTCTGTTGAAAATATTATGTATACCTATAACATTCCCAGCAAATGCAAAGTAACTCATGTTATATTACAGTTATATTGTTGAGTGGGAAATCACAACTAACAGGAACGTTACATTATAACTTTTGCGTTTGCTGGCTTATGAATATGACAATCTATATATCGAAAATATTAGAATATTCATTGGTGCGTCACACAATGCTACAGGCTTATCGCTTCGTCATGTTTTTCTTCGCGCTATCGCAACTTCCTTATTTCCTCCCACTCTCTCTCTTTCTCTCTCTCTCTCTCTCTCTGCCTGTCTCTCTTTCTTCTCTTCGTCAGACTTCGTGTTCTAAACAAAAACCCAACGCGCTCGTATTGGTATCGCACAAAGTCGTTGCCGTGCGCGATCGTGCGTTTTCGCGACTCGTTATCGGCCAGCAGATAACGCTGCGGACCGACGCTTCAACGTTGGCATTGGCACAATCGGTGTATTAACTGGGAGTGTCGAAGGTGCGCGAAACCGCTCGTTGTGCATCTGCGCCCGGAGGAGCCAACGCGAGGCAAAATGGCGGCCACGCATCTAGACATCGGCCTCCGCTGCATCAAGTACCTGCTGTGCGCGGTCAACTCTCTTTTCGTGGTCTGTACTGTTAAATGCGAACGACGTTTACTTATCGTCCCGCGGAAATACGCTCTTCGCCAAATCTCTCTCGCTCCGCGATGCATTCCTCGCGTCGCGATCGGAGGACGATCGCGCGACAAGAGAGCCTTGCGTTCGACGACGCTCTCCTACCTGCGCTCTCCGGTTTGATTCTACGCGTTCGATCGAAACGAAAAGAAAAAAAAAAAAAAAAACAAAGTACCGTTGATTTTTCGTAACTCGAGGAGAATCGTGGGGAATCTCGGAAGACGCGAAAGGACGATCTCGAGTCACGAGGCAAGGCGTTGTCGCGTTAGTCCGTCACCGAAAGATATGTATATTCTTGGAGTATACAAGATAACGTCCGTGCATTATGATTCTTCAAGTACACACAAAGTCATCGCCAATGACTGCACGAATCCGCACGTTATCAAAGCTCATTGGAAAATGCTGTTGCAACGCAAGTCCGATTAGGTGCAATTGCGCGTCGTCGTAGGCCCAGTGTCTAGACCGTGTCGTACAGTCAGCCACAATTATCGATCGCTATTATATACCAACGGTATAGATGTCTAAAGGATATAAAAAGGAGGCTTCGGTCTGTGGTGAAAAATGTTTGCAATTAACAAATATAATGTATGAAAGAGTGTCGAGTCGTACACACACTTGCCAAATTAAGACGAAATTTGTCCATAAAGGATACCTATATAATAAGTACTCAGCCTTGAAATTTTTTATCTTCACGTAATAACGAATAGTATATATTGTAGCATGTGTATGTATATAATATATAACATAAATTTATACCCGAATCGTTTATCTGTAGCATATGTATTATCACATTGGTTATCAATTTTCTTCCGAGATATTTATCATCGATACAGCTGCTAACCGACATTCTGATATAATATATAAATAACGATTAATGTCGAAGAAAAGAATGACTCAACATTCATTTTTCGCATATACGTGGCAATAAGTGTCCTTGCGTTCTCGGCAAAATTTAAAAATCAATATTATTAAGATTGCACTTCAATATAACGTTTGGAAATTATAATAACCTGAGTCACGTCGTACAGCAGTATCGATCACATCGATTTTCAGTGTACTGGAGATAACGTATCAGATTATTTATGCTATGCGTGGAAGCGAAAAAAAAAAATAATATAAAACACAATGCCGTGTTGAAATAAAATATCCCCTATCGATGTTTATTATGTCCTTTGTTCTGTCGGAGAAGACGATGTGGGCCATGAAGTTCGACTTTCATTGTTAGAGAGAAGCACTTTCGAACTGCGGTCGATATTACATAGACAAGGCTATGCACTGCTGAATTATTAGGGATGGACGAACCTGTACAGCTGCACAACCCGATTAGCATTGTATATGTATAACTCTCAATTAAACAAAGAAGTAGTAATAAGAGCAGCGTTTTGTTCACGACATTAGTTATCGCAAAATATACAGATATAGCGGCTGAAGATTATCGCAGATAAATCAGTCAAATGATCACTTTGATAGTCGGCAGAAATGTATTTTGCCTGGCATGTGTTGTAGAAACACTTATAATTTATCAGATTTATGCAAATTTCTAGTCTCTTGCTGTATGTGAAGAAAATATGCTTGGAAAAGATAGTAATTTTCCAACATGACCTTGCCTCGACCTTGATATCCGAAATCTCGAATCGATGATGTAAAACCCGTTGTTCTCAAACAGATAAAACGCACAAAACCAGGCAAACATATTTTATTTTTCATTGTACCACATTGTACTATCTACAGGATTTTGTGGTCACTCTTATCGGTACAGATAAATTTATCTTCATAATCGACAATGTCAGGACGTATAATATGATTTTTATAAAGTAGAATATTTTAGCACACGAGTATATGGAACTAAAAATCTTAGAAGTCCCCACAGACCAATCGATCGCAAACAACATCTTGTTTGATCTTTGATTTCGTTGTATTGTAACCGACAGGAGCAAAAATAAATTCTATGGTATTAACAGGTCATCGATATCTTATCCGAAATATTTATTTTAATCGAATTAAGTTTTAAAAGCCTCTCTTACTTTAGTACGTAAAATATTATATATTTCTCGAAAACCTGTCGAAATATATTTGGAACGATTTTATATTTTATTTCGGGTCTTCAATGAGAATTAAAATAGACTTACACAGGCGTGTAACAAGAGAGCGGCTTATCGTAGGAAATTACACGGCCCGCTTTGTAGAACAAATAGAGACCGATGGCAACGTGTGTGTACATAGTGATATGCTTCACAAAAGTGTTACCCTCTTTCCAATCTAAAAAGTTTACATTTGAGCGAGGACGCATGTATTATGTAACTAATGTCAGAGAAACCGCGTATTATGGAAATGATCGAAATCTTATACTTTATGTACAGTGAATGTATGTTATATTCGGTATATATATTACATGTTCACAGATCATATGCATACTGCATATTTAAATTGTCGCTATAAGCAGAAATAATAATACATATACAGGCTGCTACAAATCACGGAACATTGCAATAAGAATATAGAAATGAGGAAAAGATTTTTATAAACATGAATATATTAAAATCTCTTTTAAGAAATTGAAAGCAATAACATAAACTATAAAGCTTTATAGATATTTCTAGATGGTAGTATTTTTTGTTTAATTAAAATGTAAAAAGTATCCAATTACATTGTATTTTTGCAAGAAAATACTTAAATTGACTTTAAATCGACGTTTGATCGACTTTAAATGAAGTCTATATGTATATGTCTTCGGCATTCTGCAATTTATTAATAATTGTTTAATATATCAGAGAAACAAAGATTTTTTTGTAAAAATTAATGATATAAGGAAAACAATAGTTAATTGTGGTTAACAAAAGTATCATTTTGTTGCAGTTGACGGGGGTGATGATAATATCGGTCGGCACGACAATCTACGCTGTTTACGAGAACTTTTCACATTTTCTGGATACAAGCTATTTTTCACCAGCCACCGTCTTAATCGTAGTTGGAATACTGGTCTTCATAATTGCTTTTATGGGATGTTGCGGCGCACTCAGGGAAAGCACCTGTATGGTCCTTGTGGTAAGCGACAAATATTGTATTTTTGTTTCTAATATCCTCTTTCCGATACACGTATTATATTTATATACTTCTAGTTTGCAGTCTTACTGTCTGTTGTTTTGATAATGGAACTTGCCGCCGCTGTTGCTGCATATGCCTTGCAAAACGGTATCAAGGATCTCCTGGCTGAGAATATCAAGATGACGATGAATCAATACGAAAAGAATGAAGAAGCCAAGTTTGCAATTGATTTTATGCAATCTAGAGTAAGATGATCGCTCTGTAGATAAAATGTTGTATAAAAAATTTATTAAAATATTTCCCACTCAATATTATGTTACTTTTAGGATGTAATCAATGCCAATTATCTTAATTGATCACATCCTAGAAATAATATAACATTGAGTAGGAAATAACATAACATTTTTGAGATATAATGTATTGTTTACAAAGAAAAGCATTTTGAAAAATAATTAATCTTATTTTTTCTTATTTTACAGTTACGTTGTTGCGGGTATAATAGCTACTTGGATTGGAACTACGTCAATACGTTCAATAATACGCGTACAGATGTACCTGACTCTTGCTGCTCATATCTAGTGGATGAGCTTTCAGATCGCTGTTATGGGAAATATCAGGAAGGTTGTATTAGCCGCCTTTCTATTATTGTTCACCGTAGTGCACTATACATCGGCACAGGAGCTATAGCAATCGCCCTTATTCAGGTTAGTAGATTAAGCTTGTTTTTCCAACATAATACTAATCCCATTTCTCGCATGTCAACATTTCAGAATCGCTGATACTATCAAGAAGTATTGTACTTGCAGAATAAATTACAATTCTGAAAAATAATTTACCTAAATAAATGATAAAGCTAATTGTTTCTCTCTTTCCAGCTAACGGGAATCATGTTCGCGTGTATGCTTGGCCGAGCTATCAGGCGTCAAAAGACAGAAAGGGAAAGACGTCGTTGGGAATTACGAGAAAATTTAGTGAACGGTTACGAACCATTGGGAAAATCCGATCCCGTAACTACGTTTCCCATAGTGTATATGGCGCCAGATTATCCACTGAAAGGCGATCAGAAATGTTAATATTTTGATGTAAAAATCGAGTATTTGATTGTATAAAACCATAATTTTTTTAAGTTTCTCGGGTTCACAAAGAAATTTGCAAAAATTGAGTAATGAAGAGAGAAATAGAGAGAGATCCTCTTTTTTTTTAACAAAACACAAAAGCTTATTAGAATATTTATTCTTGGTTTTTACGTTTATTTTTATGATGGAGCTCAGCGAGTGATCGTCAGATAGCACAAAAGAAAAACAGTACTTACTACCAAATAATTGCCTGATTTATAATATATAGTTTAATATATTTTCTAGTAAGTATACATATACAATAATACATATTACACGAACAGTCTGATTGTTTGCTTTAAATATAATTTGCATTTTAATGATTAAATATTTTGACATTTAAATTCAAATACATATAATATCTCAAAAATATAATATCTCATTAAGACTTCACGAGAAAAAAGCATTATCTTAAAATATTATACAAATGATTGTAAAAGATGTTAATGTTGTACATTCTTAATGCACTGTATGCTAAGAATAAAATAACTTTATTAAAATAGTATTTACATTTATTATGTTAAATATTGTACGTAATTATATAAAATAGTATTATACTAAGATTATCAATTTTTTTTTATAAATAAATGCAATAATTTAAATTTACTTATTAATATTACCAGAAGAGTGAAGCTTGCTTCAAAATTTCAGAAGCTTCATCTTGATATTGTCCATTTTTGAGATACGGAGGTGTTAGTTCACGGTATGCGAGGCAGACGCGTCTCGATGTGACGTCCTGTCGAAGGACAGCATGCTCCCATTTGTATCTATCAAATAAAAGCCATGTATATAATAATAACAATATACTTTTGTCTAGTTGGATATTGTACCTTGCTGGGCCATATAAAACCATGAGTGATCTAGCGGGCATTGGCAAACGTACTACCATGTTATCAATATCCAAAGATTGTGTATCACCACATATGTCTTTCTCTAGGATGGAATCATAACTTGAAACGAAGTCTAAATTGTATCGCGTTAGCGAATCACGATAAGGAGTCATAGTTAAAACAGAATCACCGAGAACGTTTACAGTTATTATACGTTCTCCCCAAATCCAGCAATCATCTACATGGGGATCTATAGAGGCACCACGTTCAGGATTATATTCAAGCGTACACTGTTCGACAGTTTTAAAACCATATAACAATGGTATTTCTTCAAATTTCCTTTGTACAATTTGCGTTGTTTTGGGAAAACCATTAAATGATCCTAATTGCAATTTTCGTTTTTTGAAGTTACACTTTGGTCCAAAATTCTATAAAATTGTTGTAATTTAAAATATGTAAAGATATATATATATTCGTGTGTGTTTAAATGCTTCAAAGATATTATACCTGTTTTCTTCTACCACTTTGTGAAGGTTGCCAAGGAAGATCATCAAGAGCTTTCATGAGCTCTTTGGCTTCATCTTCCTTTAAGAAATCTAGCTGGGACATACATATACTAATATATATATATATATTATTAATTAATTATAAAATATATTATAAATACCAGTAATCACATTATAATTATACCTTGATATAAACACCAGGATAATCAATCAAGTTTCCATCATGATTAGGATGTTTTTTGTATTCGTCTATATCCCATCCAGGTGATAATTTATTACAGTGTGGACAATAAACATAACTTTTGTTTTTCTGTAAGAGAGATTGCATATAGATAAATCTTAAATTAAAAAATAAGGTAGTAAATGTTTCATAAAATTTGTATATAGTTTACGAATTTCTATAAAACATTTTTTTCTTTATTTCGACCTACGTTATAAGAATTTATGTTCTTTGAGATGTAGAAGGCTAACACACAATAAAACAAGGACTAAAATGTGTATGTCTCATCTTTTCATGAAAGTAACTGTAAACTGATTTTACTAGTATTTTAGCCAGCTAGGAGCAAATTCAAGACTAATACAACAGGAGATACTAGAAAGGCAGCACAATTGATGAAATTTTCAGATATATAAATTTCTTTTTAGAAAAGATAATTTTTACGTGAGAGGTAATAAGTAAGAAAATATTAGTTTTATAGATTGAATATTCAAATTTTTCAAGGATATTCTTGTCGGGTAATTTTAAATCATAAAACTTTTTAAATTTTCTGTTTACTATATTAAGAATTACTTTGTTTTTTGAGAGTTGTATATTTTTTAATTTTAAATTAAAATACACACAAAGCTTTAATTAAATATCTTTTGTAATGAAGATTGTAATAAAGATTTGACAAAGCAAGCGATCACAAAATAGAAATAGCATCATATTTTGAGCGCTAATTAGATTATTTCTAATTAATATATCAATATCATATAAACATAAGTCACATCAATTGAAAAATATATGTATTGATAAAATTATCAGGGGGAGTCCCCGAAATTCATGTATTTTATCGTGATTGCGTTGCTGTCTTCAATTTTCGGAAAAATAAATTTTACAATTAATCGCGGGAAATTCCGATGTTACGCGTATCGACGCGTATCATTGATAGGTTAGGATACTCCATTTATTCTACCTGTAACTCGTTCTTTAGATCCGGTTTTGAAAATTCGTATTCAGTCTCGCAAATCAAGCAAGAACGTATCCCTTTGCAACCACATGATCGAACGGTCTCCATTGCGTTCTCTTTCCTTTTCAAGAAACACACAGAAACGCAAAAGGCAGAACCGCAATGACAAAAGCGCATGTAAACGCATGCGAACTGCGAACCGGGCAAAAATCAATAATTCTTGAAAGCATGACATCGCTTCGATATCGATAAGTATATCGATTCTAAAAAAGAATATTTTATTCCTCACTCAAGAAATCGCTTTTAATTATAATATTAATTATAGTTTTTAATTTCTAAGGTAGAGGAAGGGAGAGACTAATCTATATAATAAAGATTGTATCATGATATAAATATATATATATCATGGATTGTATTAATATGATTATTGATATCTTTACTGGAATTAAAAAATACGAAGAACCGAATAATTATGATTATTCAGTTGATTCTTATTATCACTTCGCCATAGGTCACAACCCGAGATTCTTGTTGATTTATTTATATATTCTAATCTTTCAATGTTGTTCTCATACAGTTGCATATCTTTTGCACTGGGAGGATGTCGATGAGAATCTGCTTCGTACTTTTGCTGGCACTCTCTGCTAGTTTTGCTAGTAAGTATCTTTTTAAATTCGTAATCTACCGTTGTTTATCACTTTATAAAAACTTTTGTTCATAAAATTATATTTACGCGAAATGAATTTTTAAATCTTTTTCTAAATTAATTATTTTCTATTTTCTCACGAATAGAAAAGTAAAATAATTTTATTGACATCTGAAAAAATCGAATTATTTTTTTCCTTCTTTAGCAAAAAAGCATGTGCCTTTAATATTATAATTAAAATGATTAAATAATTAATTGAGATTATTTTTCATTGAATGTTTTAGCAACGGTCAAGTGTCCGAATATTATTAAAAGGAGTCAATGGAGCAGTGTCCTTCCTGGAGAAGTGAATTATTTAATAGTACCGATACCTTACGTGATAATACATCACACAGTCAGCGGCGAATGTGATACGCGAAGGAGTTGTACAACTGTCGTCGATAATATTCGCAGTTATCACATGGACACAAATGGTTGGGATAACATCGGCTATTCGTAAGCTATACATCAGTTATGAAAATTTTTCGAGTTACTAAGATCCGAATTATAATAAATAAATGAAAACAAATAGTCTTTATCATATATTTTTTTGGATGCCAATAACTTGTCAATTTAGGCGAAACTATCTTAATATAAAAAATAATATTCGTAATATATATATTTAAATGTATGTTATAATTTATTTTAAATATTTGTAGCCTATTTGGTTGCAATATAAATTCATTAGGTATATTATATTAAAATATAAGTAAACACATTTTGTTGTTGCTTCATAAAATACCATTTATTTTATACTTACTGTATGTATGCTATTTGGATATTTAATGACAAAGAGATATGCAAAAGATACTTGAATTATTTGATAATTATTGTTTTTGTTTTTAAAGTTTCTTGATTGGCGGCGATGGAAATGTATACGAGGGATGCGGATGGACACACGAAGGAGCACATACATACGGATATAATAAAAAATCTGTCGGTATAGCTTTCATTGGGAATTTTGAGCGTAAGTGTTAATCGCGATAAATAAAGACACGCATGAAACGTGTCTATCACTACTTTTTCATCAGCGAGATTTATATCGGTATATTTTGCTATTGCAAAGTGCTCTATCTGACGATATTTTTTTCAGGAAAGGAAGCTAATCAGACAATGGTAGATATTGCACATCAATTAATCAAATGTGGAATATCCCAAGGTATCCTTCGAAACAATGTACGCGTGCTTGGTGGACGACAGGTGGGTCAGACAGCTAGTCCTGGAAATTATCTTTACACGCAAATTCAAGATTGGCCTGAATGGAGTAGCGATCCTTAGACAAGTGTTTCGGAAGTGGATGCTCTTGATCAAATCGAGGTGCCCAAGTTTCATAACGAAAACAAAATATTTTTAATTGTTTAATTTGTAAATTGATCAGAATTTCAGCCTCTTTAAACAAGATTTGTAAGGTAATTTCGTTATTCTCGCCGAAGGCCTGATTACCGTTTACATTAATTCGTGTCTCGTTCGATAGGATTATGTAAAGCAAGCTGAAGCTTTCTATCGCTGTTTTGTCGCAACTCATTAGCAAAATTAACAAAAAGTATGACAAATGTAAGACCGTAAGAAATATACGTCAATATTCGAGGTAATAGTTTGTGTTTTATTATATTACCTTTCTAGCGAGAAGTCCAGCTCCTGATCTAATATAAAAAGAAAGTTCTTAACATACGTTTTTTAACGCATTAACATTTCAGAAGAACGCATGTAGACGGCGCGGAAATAAATCGTGGAGATTGTGACGAATTTAGGAGATGGAACGGTATGACGTCGCAACGTATATCAATACTATTCAAGTTTCATTCTTTTTTTTTTCGATTATTAGGAGATCACGTAATTACTAATATACAAATGATACATTATCACCGAGAGTTCTCTTACACAGAATAAATATATTGCGCATATTTTAGCGGGTTTTTCAAGAATGACGCAATCGAGCCGTGCTTAAGTTTTTTTCTTTTTAATCATAGTTATTATTATCGTTAATATCCATATAATTATCAATAACTACAGTAAAACACAAAACAAAAAAGGATATAGTGATATCTGTACATTCTCCTTAAATGATTAACGTAAACATTTTTGTATACCTTGTAGCCTACAAATAGGAAGAAACTAAATCATAATATTCACAGATATTTTACAAGATAGATGAGGCTCGCCGACCTGCGCACGCATCGCGTAACAACGATGCAGGAAAACTTTTAATCCTGCACCTGCACACTACATAACTGACTGCTGAAAAAAGAGCGAAGAGGAAAACACAGCGCTTTCGTGAAAATAAACGAAACGTCACGCGACACGTGCGCACGTTCGTGCCTTATGTACTTATTCATAGCTATAATATATACGTGTTTCTTGTTTTTTATCACCTGCTCGCTCAATTATACCTCTACACTGTACATATCCACAACGCACTTTTACACTGTACATGCACACGCTCCGCGAGTATCCGCGCTGCCTTAAAGTAATTGTAAACCGCAGGGATGGACGGAACAATAATTACGATGCTATTCATCGCCATAAAATTAACGGATTCATCGAATCAGTCTAATCATCTTTCTAAAATTAACAGCAGAATGATGAGATAAGTAAATAAAAAAAAAACGATCGTGTTTTTTGCTCTAACGTTGCAGTTATATCCATAATTTTCACAAACAGTACTATTGTATGCATTGGAGCTATAAATATTTAGATAATGCAACATCAAATTATTCGAAATAATTAATCATTATTCTTAAAATCCAGATTTGTATTATCTAGATCTCAATATTCGAAGAAAATTATCGTTTCAAAACTGTTCTCAAATAAAAAAAAAATTTGAGTAATCGAATAATTTGATAAATTGATTATCTAAAATTAAAGAGTATCGAATCGTATTTATAACTTCGCACCATTTTCTAATAAAAAGTTAAAAAAAAAGATTAAATTTTTTTTAAAATTAATTTCGCTAAAGAAAAATGAAATGTTTTAAATAAAAGTACTCATAATTTGTAAAGTGTCCTCACAATTTAGAATTAGAACGAATGTGTATTTCGTCCATCCCTGATACTTTTGCATGAAGATTACTCTCTAGAGGCATGCGCCCTATGCGCAGCAGCATAATATCGTAAATAGATATAAGTTTCTTAATTTACTTAAAATGTTTTTTGACGGCTTGGTGTGATATAGTGTAATCTCTGGTCTATACACATAAGCGCATTTATTATCTTAGACACGAATGCTAAAGAGTCTATGAGTCGTCATACGACGGAATCGAGGGATGGGGTGTAAAGATAGATGTACACTGCACGTGCAAACGAACAATAAAACGAACGAACAACGACCGTGAATCGAACACGTTAACGTTCCACTCGCATTCGCTACTCATTCGTTGTTCGTTCTGCTCAGGTATATCTACCTCTTGTAGGATGGAAGTGTGTATGGGGCATCAGTGGTCAATGAGATCGGTCATACTATTTCTCTCAGTATGACAAATAAGCCCCATTCGTCCTTAAATGTGCAGAGTGGTATGCCCTAGCTAGCCTGCTGTAATAACGTTAATAATAATTAATAGCAGCGGTAATAGTAGTGATAGAATAGTAGTAGTAGTAGTAAGTAGTAATAGTGGTAATAGTATAGTGGTAATAATAGTAATAGCAGAATGGTATAATATAGTACTTGTAATAATAATAATAATAATAATAATAATAATAATATAATAATAATGATAATAACAGTAATAAGAATGGGTAATGATCAGTATTACCAGAGTCATTTATTGAAATAAATTAAACGTAAAATATATGATCTCATAAATCAGAAAATCGATTCATCGTTTAATTAATTTCATTCGTTATGTACCCTTTTCCCTCCCAATTTTCCGTTTCTTTCTGTACGTGTATATATGTATTTATGTATATACGAGTGTGTATTGGAACATGCGTGTGTTATACCGACACTGGCAACACTGGAAACACTGGTGATAATAGTAATCATAATAATCATAATGATAAAGAATAAGTAGTAACGTTAAAAATCTTTTTATAAGACGTATGATGCGTGCTAAGAGAATATGCTAAGAGTAATAATAATAATTCACAAATTCGCATCCTGCTTCGAGTAATTATGATACATACGCAAATGGATAGATCTACAAATAGATCGGAAATCCTACTCGGGTAGCCCAACTTTACTCGTTTCTCTGTGCTAGATGTCTAACATTGTAATTTACATTCTAACGACACGACCGACGGCGGCAGCAGCAACGGGCAGCAGCAAACTATCAGTTACAGTAATATAGTACATAATTATTTATATAGAGCAGTATTATACAAAAACACATCACATACCGCGCGGACCATTAGTCGGGCATCCCCTTATATGTTTTTACTTTTTGTCACCTTCCTCTTTCTCCTTTATACGCAATTATATTATCGTTAAATACTTAAAATCACAGTAGTTATGCCCTCGGTGGCTTGCTTATATAATGTACACAATTTATCATTAATGCCTAGACCTCACTTAAAATAACTCATGTGTAATAGTGACGAGTGTACGTTAAGGTTTTTCCTATTCGTTATTATGCTTCGCAGTCCACTTGTCCATCTAGAGCAACGAATTATTACTGTTCCCTCTACGGGAAGGACGAGCGTAAGTAAGCGGGCGTCGCGTGACGAATCGAAGGTCTTGTCTTGAGGGCTGGGGTTGTGCCTGACTCGCTTGTCAGAAAGACCAAGAGTGACGTCGGTCGATCCCACAAACTTTGTCAATGATTGACACGAGTCACAAGCTGTTCGAAGGATAAAAGGAGAGAAAAAGGACAAGAGAAACGAGCTTGCCCGCGCGAAATTCATCGAAGAGAGGCACGCACGATGATAACCAGGTGCTAACCTCGCTTCACTGCACAACCTCGTGCCTCGTTTTTTAGGCCTACGATCTAAAGATCGGCTTACCGCCGGGTTCCGTTTGATTGTCACTGATACAACTCCTAACAAGGAGCTCTTCCTCTTGAATGCATCTCTCTGTTTGTTGCACAACTATGTGTGTTAGACGGACACTCCAGGCTTCATACCACGTGCGAAGCGTCCTGCGGTGCGCGAAGGCAAGAGATGTAGTCAGATTATAATCCAGTAGGTTGCTGATTGGCCTCAAACCGTGGCGATGACAATTAGTAAGTGAGCAATTTTTGCGACTCGGTGATGTAGGTCCGGTGCGATTCTTGCCAAAGTTTCGTGTGCGAAATCACAAGATGGAAATATGTGAACTACATACGCCGCCTAAAATAAAATAATTTATAACATTAAATTTTAATCGCGCACCGTTATTAAAATCGAGCAGATAATTAAAAAACAAAACGAGAGAAGATAACGTTAGAAAACAGAATAACTGATATAGTAAAACTATTAAACTTGAATGTCGTGATAATAAAATTTTTATCACGCGAAATATATATCTATATATATACATGTGTGACAATTTTATCATACCTGTTGTGACCCAGGTGCAGCAATGTTTACAATTCCAGCAGCTTGTTTTTGTTGAAGATACATAATGAATCCTGCTTGAAGATTTTTGCTTTGTTGCAGTACATCTACTTCATCACGGCCGCAAGGTAGTGCCAACAGCATGCAATGTTCATCTTCAGTCTGAAGAACATCAAATGACACATTATATAAAAAATAGTTTATCTTTAAAATTTTTATTTATGTAACACACACACACACACGCACACGCACACACACACACACACACACACAGATGTCACCTTGTAGTATTTAAAAAAAAATCTATTTATACAAAATGTTAAAATACAAATTATTTTTAAATACAAATAAATTAGGATTTATAACATTAGATAATTCTAGTACCAAGAGATTATGACACATACCTGCATCTTTCTTGCTACGCCTTCGACTTGAGTTTGTTCCAATCTCATTCTCTGCGCTATTCTCAACGGCGGTGTAGAGCCATCGCTGTTACATGGAAGACTGTCTCTGGCTACTCTGGGATTGCCAAAGACAAAGTGCATCTGTACCGCTGCTTGATCGTTCTTGAGAGCTAATAAACCTTGCCACATAACAGGATGACGTTGGAGTAGCATCTGAAATGAATCCGCTTGCGGTGGCACCTGAGACGCGTAAAGCGGTGGTGTGGCGACCTGATGTTTCCTACATCTATCCGGCGTAGGAGCTCTACCCATTTCAGGTGGAGCTTCGCTGCCAGCCACAGGATATTGAGAACGCAAATGAGCGGGTGGTGGTTCGTATCCGTAACCCGCTCTAGCGCTAGCCGGTGCGCCAGATAACGATGGATTACTTCCCGTGTATTGCGATGGAGGCGGTGGTAACGGTCTCATTCCCCCGTATAAATGAGCAATTTGCGGACTGTCGGTAGTACGATCCTGAGGCGTTCTCGTGCCTCGTCTCAGTTCTAAAGGAGGACTGTGACTATCCTCTATACCAGGCTCGAGTTTCGGATCTAAAGGTACGTGTGGAGATCTTGTTCCTGGAATGTGATAGGTTAGGCGAGGAGCCGTTAATGCTTCCTGTTGCGCGCGGAGGTATTGATACTGGAACATTTGAGAATGCAAGTAGTGGTCACGAACTACTAATCCTCCGTAATGGTTGACAACTTCACTCTGTAATAGAATTGTTTCCATAATTATTTAAATCAAAATGTTTTCACACCAATTTACTTAATAAATACGCAACAAAATTTCTTAAAACTTCGTGCAATCTATCAAAATAATCAATAAAAGGAAGCTTTGCTCTTAATTTTCACGTAAATCGCACAAGTGTTTTATTAAAAGAATATTAGAAAGTAAGTACCTGTGAAGTATTAGCATGATGATGGGCAGGTGGAGGCAATGGAGGGCTCTGGGAACGATGCGGGGGGACAAGACCATACTGACCCCCTGGTGGAGTAGCACCCGTACTTCCATGCTAACCGAAACCAAACAGAGTTAGTTTAACGCCGCTTTAACGTATTCTGGATTAACCTTATTATTTTCATCTCGAGTGCAAGATTTTTAAACACACGCGTGAATAAAATTGACAAAGAAAATTAAAATACAATACTTACCAGTGGAGGCTCGTACGTCGGCATCGGTACACTACGACTTTGCGGACTCGCAGTCGGCACCATAATACAACCAGACATTTGCACTTCCACCTTTTGCGGTTCCATTGGTCCAGTGGTCTGAAATGAGTTTCCAAATATTAATCAAGGTTGAGAGATTTAAAACTTTTAGCCTACATTTTTTTCAAATCTCTCAAGTATTTTTTCTCGACTTAAAAAAGCTTACGTACAGGAGCTTTCGGTCCTGGTGGTCGGACACTGTTCACAACAGTTGAGATTTGAGGATTGACGAGATGCGGTTGCGTAGGTGAACTCGCTACTGTTCCAATTGGTGGAACCACAGCCTGTAACAAGTGTGTTTTCGGATTGAGCGGATGGGGCTGTCCATTGATACCCTTTAGAGCAGTAGGTTGCGGTTGATGGATTCTTGATGGTGTCGGAGTACTAACGTTTACACTGGTAGGATGTATATTCATTGGCAGTTTTTGTGGCATGTTCACTATCGTCGATGTTTGTTGTTTAGCAGCTTGAAGAAGGTGTTGCTTGGGATTAGGCGGTGCTCCAGTATTGTTAAGTACAGGAGACATTGGTTGACCTTGCTTTCCATTCGTTGGAGTTAGTGGTGCCTGTTTCGCACGTGGACTCAAACTAGGCGACACGACTCTGCTGGGTGGTATTTGCAAATTGAGACCCTGTACTGCTTGCGCGGGTGGCTTGACGATGTTTTGTACTATTGTTTGATTAGGTAGACTCGGAGCTACGGGTTTCGTGATAACTTGTTGTTGAGCCGATGTTACTAATTTGCTAGCGTTCAATACATGCGCCTTGAGACTTGTAGGTTTTGTTTGCAAAGACGAGGTGGATATTGGCTGCGCCGTCGTAGTTGGTGCGGTCGTCGCAGTCACGGTAGTTACGATGGTCGTGACTGTTGTCGAAGATTGTGCAACAGTAATGGAGGTGACTTGTACAGCCGGCGATTGCGGTTTCGTAATTACACTAGTTTGCGGTTGGATTTGTTGTTGGGTTGGTGTCGGCTGACAAGATGCGTGTTCTATAACAGCTTCTTTCTTCGACTCTGCTGGTACTAAGACAGAACCCTCGGAAATAAGTTTCGTTCGTGGAGTTTCGTTTGTCGGAGTTGCGCCAGGTAATACACCGCTTCGAGGTTCACCATGTGTTCTATTGATAGTTTGCGCCTGACCAGACGTAGACACTGGAATGTATTGGCCCTCCTCAGATTCTCTCATCGGTATTAGCATTCCTGTAACTGGATCGATCAATGTCATCGGTTCGTGTGATACCGTCTTCAGCGGTGCTGGTGTAACAGTTTGAATCGGTTCCTCTGCTTTTGGACTTTCCGGTTGAATCAGTTTCGGTTCTTCTTTGATTGGAGTCTCCTGCGACGTCGCTGTTACTTCCTTCACCTTCTCCTCTCCACTGTCGTCATTATTTTCCGATGTTCGCCTCGCTGCTTTACGACTTCCCCTTGGTGATTTGCGAAGTTCTGTCAGCGGTACGATAGACTGCTGAGCTGTATTACGCGGAACATTGTTATGCCTAGTGCTTCGCCTAGTAGCATGCACATTTCCAGCATTACCGCTAATTAATCCTTTATTCGTGGGTGATCCGCGGACAACATCCTCGATGACATCGTCAACCGTGTTGCGGCTGCCGTCTCTTTCCGCTAATCTTCTAGATTTCCTCGTGTTGGCGGCTGGAGAAATGAACTCCTCCGGCGGCACCTCCTTGACCGCGGCCACGGGTGTCGCCGACTGCACATTCGGTCCAGTTACGTTCGGCCCGGGAGATTTAATGGTGAGAATAAGTCGTGGACGACCGGCATTGTCCTCTTCACTGTCATCGTGGAATTCATAAACGTCAGCTGGTAACTTATTCTTTTCAACGTGATGTTTGCTACCTCTGGAACTTCTACCACCTCGCCGATGAGAGACGGTGCTTGCGTTTCTGCCACCTCGCCTGGTAGTGACCCCGCCGCGACTACCGCGTCTACTCTTTGTTCTGCCGCGACGACTCCTCGTACATTCGTTTTCACATGTTTCCACACTCTCGTCTTGATCGTCAGCTGAGACGAAGTTCTTTTTATTCTCACCCTCTGTCGACTCAGCATCAAACCAATCCGACTCGTGCTTGCTGGTGTCATGCGAATCGCTATTTATACTTTCGTTGCCCTGTTGCACTTCGTCATCACCATCGTTTCCTTCACCATCGCATAGAGCGTCAACTTTCTTTATGACGCTTTCAATATTCACTTCCTTCGCGGACCAGTAATCGCTATCTTCCTTGCTATCGATTGGATCTTCCTTGGAGTCAATAGCAAGAGGATCCGTGCTCGGTTCTTTCAATGGATCCTCTCCTGGCTCTTCGTCTAATTCTACTTCATCAGCTTCCTTCACAGCCTCCTCGTCTTTAATTTCACTTGTAGGTTCCAATTTTATAGGCGTTTCCATTTCAAGTTTTGGAACAATCGTATCAACAGATTCGACTTTAGGAATGGATGGTGCAATCTCCGTGTTAATTACTTCTTGTTTTTCCTGTTTTATATCTTCTTCTTTTATACATGGTGGATTTAAAGGTGTCTCAGATTCAGTTACGTTATACGTAACTGAAGTTTCTTCCATCGTTTCTTCCTGCTCGACATCGGCAGGTTCCTTCTTTATCTCATCAATTAGCTGTGTAGATTGTACAGGAGGTGTAAGTTGCATTGGTTGGGGAGTTTGACTAATTTGCGCCTCAGCATCCAACTCCAATTGTTGTCCTTGGATTATACGTGGTTCTAAACATTCCGGCGTGGTTTGCTCGCTTATCGATGGAGTTGATATAGAAGATACAGTGGATGGTACCACTCTGGTTATGATCGTCTGTGACACTGTCACAGATACCAAAGGTATGTGAGACTTGACTACTTGACTTTGAGAAACAGGTGACTGCCTTTGACAAACAACGGGTGTTTGCGGAATGACGCATTTGTCACTGAGTACCGATGATGTTGTATTCGGCGTTACTTGTTGAGCAACTATAGGTACCACTGTTTTTATCAATGGTTGATTTGAAGAAGGGACTGCTTGTGGACCTAAAGAGTGCACAGATTTGTGAAGTAGATGAGATTGACCATGAGCCACGATCACAGGACTTGGCGTAGAAGAACGAGGTACATGCGTAGTTAGAAGTTGAAGATTCGACACCTCCTGTTTTTGTCTTGGTGATAATAAATTGTTGTCTGTTGTAATAGATACGGAGATTTGCTTCTGCGTTCTAGGTGACATCGTGTAACTGTCCGTGATGTAAGGTTTGCCAAATACTGGGCTGGATGTGCTAGCGTTGATTTCTATCTTCGCCGTTTCAGGTATATACGTAGGTGGTTGATTTGGTGAAGGAACCTTAGGAGAAGTGGACGCTTTGTTAGTTGGTTCTGGTATAATGGCGGGTGATAATTTCGGTTCGTCTAGTCTCTGAGGTTCATTCGGATTTACGGGAAGTAGTGTCTCAATGACAGATTTGCCAGAAGCATCGCGCGAGCTCTTGACCTGTATGCCAGATGCCAATGGTGGTACCGGCATGTAAGGCCGTGGTGGGATGTTTACGGTCAACGGCGGTAAACCGCCACGTGGATAGCCAGGTGAGGGTGCCACCATTCCAGAGGCATGCTGTATTACAGGTTGTTGAGTAGCTGCAGTCGAATAAATTTGCTGCACTGGTGTTTCCGGTCTATGGGCAGGAATAGGCACGCATACTGCAATTTTAGTAGGTGGCGGTGACGATTTTCTTTTCCCCACATTGGGTACGTGTGGATTTAACGTAGGATTTCGTGACCATTGTCCGTTAGGCGAAAGCGGCTGAGAAACGCGCGGTGGTGGTTGCGATGGTACCAAAGGAGGCATTCTTGATGGGACTAACGGTGGCAATGGTGTCGTGTTGGAAGAGGATGAAACTGTCGTGACGTTTGGCATTTTGGGAGAAGCTTGTCGCATCGGTACCATTTGAGATTGTGGAGATACAGGGAGCCTTTGGTAGAGAGGTTGCACTGTGATCGGCGATGGTCGGGAATTTGGAACGGAGAGTGGTTTTGATACGTCACTGATCGGTACGCTGCAAGGAACTAACATAGGCTGTTTATACTGAGGTGGTGGCGGTGACACGGATGTTCTTTGCACTGTTCTCTCTGGACTGGTGATGTCAACATCTAATTCGTCAGTTTTTAATTGATAGGATTTCACAGGTTCTCGTGCCTTATTGTGTTCGTTCAAACTCCAAGAATGAGCAATTACGGAAGCCGGTGGACTCTGTGGTTTCGTAACTGCGGGTGGTAATCGTACTTCGATCGACTTCTCGGGCGTAGTCAAAATGGGCGTCATAGGTAATGTCTTCGTTGGAGACTTGTAGAACGATGGTATATCGGGTGTCTTTGGCGGCTGCGTGAGATCAACTGTCTCATAATTCGGATCTTCCTCCGTGTCCGTGTCGATTTGAAGATCATGCTCGCTCTGTGGAGTATCTGGTTTCAAGTCCGCATCGCCCTCTCCCGTTGAGGCGTTCAGACTCTCAACCGCTTGCTGCATCTCTTCAACGTCCTCTTGAGGCGCTTCGGCTGATGTCCCAACAACTCCGTCGGCTTCCGTTTCTTCCTCTTCACCTTCATAAGAGAAGTCCTCCGTCGAAGCACCAAACGTTTCTTCGAGCAACGCGGCAACGGCGTCCTCCGTTTCTTCTTGCGATATTGCCACTCGTGGTTTGTCCTCGTTTTGAGCTGGTGGTGTTGTTGACACAGGTACTTCCGGTTCCTCTCTACCGCTTCGTGATTGACAACTGCTGTCTCTTTCATCTGGTTCTGAGATACTTTTCACAGCATTTTCATGAATTGTTTCGTCTATTTCTATTCCAAAGCCGGGTATAAGCTTGTCTTTCTTCTTTTCCGACTTGGGAGTCTGTATGTTACTAGTCACGACTGGTGAAGTGATCGATGGTACAGTCGATACATTGGTAGTCACCTTAGGTATAGGACTTAATAATGCTTCTCTAGACGCGGATAAATTAGGTGATACTGTCTTAGATACTAGTGGACTGCTCGCTCTCGGTGGACTAGGTTCGGCACCTAAATAAGGTAATTCACCGCTTTTTTCGTGATGATGGTGGTGATGATGATGGTGGTGATGGTAATCCTTTCGACTACGTTCTTCTTTCGACTTTTTCCGTTTCTTCTTCTTTTCCTTGATTTTTTCCGGCACTGTCGAAGGTGTGGACGGCTCGACGCTATCATTATCATCAGTAAATCGAAATACATCATGATCATTGGATTCGGTCGTGCACGCGGGGGCGGTCTTCGGAGAGCTCGGTATACGCAAGAGTTTCGCTTCAATTTCTCGCCCGGCTTCAGCTAAATCGACACTGTTCTCATCTTCTGGCTGATGACGCCGTTTCTTTTCTGTTTTACGTCTCACTCTATCCATGTCGAGTGAGCTACGACCACCGTCGCTGTCCGAAGCGTAAGCGCTATTCTCCGACGTCATGTTACCAAATCTGTTAAAGAAGGTGTTAGGTGGAGCATCGTCAACGTCCGATAGAGGACCAAAGATATCCTCCATACGTTGAGAATCCCTCGCCTCTTGTCGGTTGAGCCTCTTTCGTCTTGCTTTAGCTTTATCTTCTCCGTTCCGATCACGTCTCTTCTCCTTTTTACTACGTTGTTTCTTATCGGCCCGCATTCTCTCCTCCGCGTTCTCCAACGTTGTTGTGACAATGGTCGTAGCAGCAGTGACAGTAGTTAATTCCGTGCCGTGATTCGGCCGGCAATCTACATTCGTAATGACATCGGCTTTATTCTTATGCTCTACGTTCGGTTCGACCTTCAAATTGTCTTCGCTTGAGATGCTATTCTTCTGACGTTTCTGTTTTTTCTTGTGTGATTTCTTTCGTGAATCTCTTTCGTGATTATTCACTACTATCGTGGGATGATTCGTACGGAAACCAATAGCGACTCGCTCGTCTTCGTCGGACGTACGAGGCTCCTCCTTAATATTCGTATGTACACTGTTAACGATAACATTTGACGCTTCTAACGGATTCTGCTTTTCCTCAGTATCGGCAAAACCGAGATCAACGTCGCTTTCGAGGAATCTCTCTGTCTTTACAGGCTTTCGGATCTTGTTGTTGAATGGTTCCTCCTCCTCGCTTGTATCTGAATGAATGCGAGATCGCGAGCCCTTCCTCGAGAGGGACTTGGTTCTCGTTGAGTCCGATTCGGAAGTAGCCTCGTCCTCAGTCAGAGCTTTGCTGCTCACTGAATCTCCGTCCCAAGATGTACACTGCTTCTTCTCCTCGCGTCTAGCACGACTTTGCTTCAGCTGCGAAAATTTATCCTTTAAACGTACTTGACGTTTCTCTTCTTCTAATTTTTGCATATTTTTCGTTGAACGGGCTTTTACTTTGTCATACATGCTAATATAAGCAGGCTCGTCATCGACAATATCGAAGATTGAATGTTTCTTAGGTTCGTCGCTGTCGGTATCCGTGGCTGATGGATTTCTCGCTACCTGTATTTCGTGAGTAGAGAGAGGACCATCATCCATATCGCTATGAGAATTTACTGTAGACTGTTGTTGTTGATGATGTTGCGCGTCTCTGTGATTTGTTCCAACAGAAGACTGTTCAGTCGATGGACTCGAGTCATTTCTTTTGGAAAGTTCCAACCTTGACAAAAATTCTTTATCGGATTCATGTGAGACTCTCGGGCTACGCTCTCTCGGCTCCTTTTCCGATCGATTTTTCTTGCTCCTTTGTTTTTCCTTATTTCCGCTGTCCCTCGAATTGTTTTCCCGTGTTGATTCGCTATGTGTTCCGTCCCTGCTATCTTGCGTTGCACTTTCCTTACTGTCACGACTCTCCCTGCTCTCTCGACTAGAACGATGCGAATCATTACGATGCTTGCGATCTTCGGATCTCCTGTTTTGCTTGGACCGGTCTTTGCTGTCTCGTCGATGATCTGAAAGTTTCACACGCTTAGCGTCTTCGTCTGTGGGACAATCTTGGGACGAACACCTACGCTTGATCGGTACCGGTGCCGGAGCAACTTGATTCTGAGATTGTGGAATAGAGGGATGTAAATGATTTTCAGTCGACTGCCGTCTGTTATCATCACGTTCTCTCTTGTCTTTGTCCTTTTCTTCGCGGTCTCTTCTCTTTTCGCGCTCGGTCTTCTCTTTCTCTCGCCTTTCTTGATCTTCACGTTCCCGTCGCTTTTCTCTTTCGTGTTTCTCCCTTTCAATTTTTTCGAGTCTCTCCCGTTCTTCTTTCTCGCGTTTCTCCTTTTCCATCTTTTCTCGTTCTTCCTTCTCTTTCCGACGTTCACGTTCTAATCTTTCTTTTTCTTCTCTCTCTCGTTTTCTTTCTCGTTCAAGACGTTCCTTCTCTTCTCTCCTTCTTTCTCGTTCTAATCTGTCTCGTTCTTCCTTTTCTCTTCTTTCTTGTTCTTCTCTTTCTTTTTTAAGACGCTCTTTTTCTTGCTTTTCACGCTCCAAACGAATTTCCCGTTCTTTCCTTTCGCGTTCTTCCCGGTCTCTCCTCTCACGCTCTTCGCGTTCTTTCCGTTCTTGTCGTTCTTTCTCCTCTCGTTCTCTCCTTTCACGTTCGATACGTTCTTTCTCTCGTCTTTCCTTTTCTTTAAATTCATTCTCTTCCCTTTCCTTTCTCTCACGTTCTCTTTCTTCCCGTTCTTTTCTATCTTTCTCCTGCCGTTCCTTGTCTTGTCTTTCTTTTTCTCTCCTTTCTTCGTCCTTTTCGCGTCTTTCACGTTCTTCCTTTTCTTTTTTCTCTTGTCGCTCACGCTCTTCCTTATCCCTTCGCTCCTGTCTATCACGATCTTCTTTGTCTCTCCTTTCTTTCTCCTCTCGTTCTTTCCTTTCATACCTTAGTTCTTTGTTTTCTTTAATATCTCTATTATGATTATCCGTGCTGCTGATATCGCTTACAACGTTTAAACTTTCATCCTTATCCTTGCGATTTCTTTCAACATCGGTTTCTTCTTTTCGTGATCTTCTTTGACAATCTTTTCCTTTATTATGTTTTGACTCTCTGCTATCCTTTCCGTCGCGGGAATCTCTGCTCTCTCGACTGCTACCGCTCGTTTCCTTCTTCAAACGAGAACGAGTCAAATCTGTGGAAGATGTGGATAATGACGATGAAGAGGAAGAATTGGATGAGGATGTTATGGAAGACGCTGGAGCTATCGAACTGGTAGTAATCATGGAAGATATTGTGCCTGTTACGGACATCGTTGTTGTTGCTGCTACCGTTGACGAGGTTGTCACAACAGGTACCGCTGGTGTTATTGTAGTCGAGAAGGCATCTGTTGACGCTGCAGTCACCGTAGGTGATGCGGTGGTCGCAGAGATGCTCAATCCTCGATGTGTCGAGGCTCCAAGAGTGTGAATACTACCTATGCTACTATTGCTGCTTAGAAGACTACTGGCTGACGCTAAACCACTACCGTTGCCACTACTGGCTGTCGTTCCACTAATAAGACCGATTGGTAGAGAAACCGGTGGTAATTCAGGACTAACTGTTTTGATAGAAGTACCAGGTGTAATCGGCGTCGCCGGCGTTGGATGTATACAGTTATGTTGCACTATCCGCGGATCTGTCTTCAACATCGACGGAGCCATCGAAGTTGTCGTCGAGGTCAAACTTGCGGATAATGACGTATTAATACCGATTTGACTAACCGAAATACCGCTGGTCGGCTGTACCGGCGGATGACTAGGAAACGGATACTGCAGACAAACTTTGCTAGTACAGCCACTAGTGGTAAGACCAGCGGTGCTCCCGATCATAGAACTAACGCCAATAACACCAGTAAATTCCCGCGGTTCGTACTTTTCACTGAAGTTCTCCAATCGCTTCGAGTCTTCATCGAACACACTTCTTTTCGCGAGAACTGATTTTACGATATCGGAAGGTTGCACCTCATGGAGATCCATATCGAGCAGTTTATGCCGAAATCGGAATCTTTCTGAAGCGCTCGCATCAAGTTTTGCTAGTGCATCACCGCCAGCAGCACTCAATGCTCTCGAACCAGACCACTTTTCGTACTTTTCATCCAGAGAGCGTATCCTCTCCTCCAGACTAGGAGACTGTGCTGTCTCGCTATCAGAACTGGTTGGACTCGAGCTGGTATGTCTGGGAGGCGGTGAAGCCGGCGGTTGTGGAGCGGCACGAGGACTGGGCGCAGTAGATAAGTTGGCACATGGCGGACTAGCAACTTTGGCGAGGCTGGCACTGCTCGATCGAGTGCTGCTGCCATTGTTGTTATTACTACTGCTTGTATTGTTGTTATTATTTAACATTTGAGCTGCAAACCTTGGTAAAGGCAGCGATAATGGACCTTCGTGACTTTTTTCTTTAAATCGTCTTGGTTCGCTGGGTACTAAATTTTCTGGTCGCTCATCAACAAGAGGAGTACCTGGTCGAGATCCATCATGATGTTCATGATGCCTGTAAAAAAATACGGTTATTTTTGTTTTGGTAATTTTCAACTGCTTTTTTCTATTTTATTCAAATATCAATATAACTCACCTGCTAGTGGTATCCCGACGACGTTTACAAGGTCCAGGACCCCTACCCTCGCAACTACCTCTCCTTGTGCTATGATGCATCACTACTTTGCTATCACTAACGCGCCTAAAGTCAATGCTTTTTCTACTAGAGTGCGAGGTAACGAGTATCGACGCGATTTCCGGCTCGTCATCTTCACAAAGTATTGTCGTCGACGAGCTATCAAGTTTAGCGCGTTTCTTCGGCACAAAACCAATCTCGTCGCCGCTACTAGGACACTCCTCGAGTTGTTCCAATAAATGAACGCGCTCCTTTTGGAGATGTCGAATGTCAGGTGGAGGTAATAACGGTGGCGGTGGTGCGGGTGGATCGACACTCGTAACGACGCTTTGCACTGTGTGACGCCGTGATGGTGGCGGGCAATCGTCGTCGTTGAGTTTACTGTCGCTGAGTACGCTGCTCTGATAATCGTCGTGACTTGCACCGCTGCCTTGACTAAACTCGTCGTAGTTACGAAACCGTCGCGACGTCGGTTCAGCGTAATCACCATCATAGTAAGAATCCTGATAGGATCGTCTATTACTTCGCGACATCGCCGTTGGGTGGGCTGGACTTGCACCAGGTGTACTGCCTCCAGAAGTTCGCGAGTAATTCGCCGTCCTTGATCGCGGAGGCGTGTCATAGCGTGTGAATCTGGTACTCGAACTCGACACCGCCACTGTCGAGTCGAAACTACTACGCTCCCGCCTAGAAGGAATCCTTCGAATCACGAATGCAATCGTTTTAAGTTCTTGATTATAACTTGTAAACTTATACATAAGCATGCGTCTATATTAATAAACTATCAGTTTTAATCCAACAGAATATCAAACAATCTAGAATAACTAAGAAAAGAAATTGTTTCAAATATAGATTGTCAAATATCAAATATGCACATTAAAAAAACTTGTTTTATCGATATAAAATATTTCATATTTTATCGAGGTATTTTTTTAACTATAATAAAATTGATTTATTGAATTAATGATAAAGAAAGTATACATACGTCACGTCAAATGAAGATGCTGGCGAAGGCCTCGAGTCCCAAGGCTTTTCACTAGCATTTCCTTGACGCTCAAGATGTTCGTAAAACGTTTCCTGGCATTCCCTCGAGGCAAAATCGACCTGCAAACGGCGACCACGAAGTGCAGCTCCCCGCATTTCTTTTACGGCAGCTTGAGCGCAACTTATTTGATCGAAAAAGACCAAAGCATGACCACGCTCACGATCTACCACTACCTGAGTTATCGGCCCAAATTGATGAAATTGCATGTTCAAGTATTTCTCGGACATACAATCTAAAAAAAAAAGAATATTTAATATATTTAATGCCATATTTTAATATATTTAATGCCACATTGTTGGTTATTATACCAAAATCTTTCTTTTTTAATATCTCATTTTTATAAATTTTAATGCTACTATTTGATGTAACTTTTAATAAAATGAAACTGACACCCCGTTCTATTGCATTTTGATAAATAACTGTGTTTTTGAAATTCTTACTATATATAGTACATGACTGAAGAGATGAAATGTAATAAATATAATAAAATACCTCCGATACCATCAACCCAAACGCAGGATGTGGGCATCGACTTCCCGAATCCAAGTTTAATTCGATTCGCACCTAAATGTTCACCATCCATTGACCTCATTGCTTTAACAACACTACCGATATCCGAATATTGACAAAAAGCATAACTTGACACGGCGCCTTGTTTTTTAATATCAATTTCCTGCAAACAAATATAACGGGATGTTATGTCTTAATGTTTATTAGGCTTAGATATTATTTTATTTGACTTTCTCAATTTGAAATTTTGTTCAGATGATTTTGTTTTTTATTAAATTTCTATACTGACATCATAAACGAATGTTTCAGTTTCAAAACAATTTCAACTCACTATTATTTCGCCAAATGGTTCAAAATGTTTCCTGAGCTCGGATGCAGTAACGTCCTTCTCGAGGTTACCAATAAACAATGTTCTTGTTGCTTTCGGATGATACTCATCGAGTTCCGCCTCGTACGGCCTAAACTCGTTATCCTCCACATCGTATCCTTGATAAGGGGCTACTTCAATTTTGCATCCGAAGAATAGCTTATCTTGCGAAACTTCGAGAGCTTTTTCCACGTCCTCGGGTTTCTTAAAACAGACTAGGGCATATCTGTCGCCGGCTGCACCGACGACCTTCACCCACGTCACCTTTCCGTGCTTCTTGTACTCGTGGAAAAGGCCATCCTTGAGAGAAGTATCGCTGCTACGTGCCGGCAGATTTCTAACGCAGATGGCTAACGGTCTGCGATCCTCTGTGACGGCTACGTTACTGGTGCGATGAGGAGAGCTACCGGGCGACGTGCTACCCCCGGAAGAGCTGCCGCCCGAGCTACCGCTTCGACTGCTGCTACTACTTCCGGAACGACTGCTACCGCTTGGCGAACTGCTCCCACTGCGTGATTTTCTTCGCTGTTTCTTGTGCTGTCGGAGAGCACCAGAGCTACCGCTACCACCACCTCCACTACCTCCTACAAAAGAAGAATGATTAAAATTAAATACGCAAAAATATAAGAAAGAAATATGTATTAGTTATTTTTCTTCATATTCTTTATACACCGGCATTGAGCGGTTTCTGACATTTCCTTGACATTCAATTCTCATTTTAATGGTTTAACACTCAAACGAGAAGCAAATGTAGAAATTACACGCGTGACTTTCTTGTGATCATGAAAAACTCTTCTACTGGATTAGAATGATTACCTTGTTCATCTTGGTAAGCGTCATTGGTGGCGGGCGAAGGTGGCGGCGGTGCACTGCCGTACCTCGAACTCGTCGGCTCGTATGCCGACCAGGACGACGGCGGCAGACTTCCACGATGTCGGTCTAAGTGGGGCGGGGGCGGCGGCCCAGAGACGTACGGGCCGGTCCTCGGATATAGCCGATCCCTCGCCCTGCTCGATGTCACGTGATAAGAACTCGTAGGTGGTGGACGGCTGCGGGATATGTAGCCGCCAGGGTCCCCCGTCGATGGATCCGTCGGATGACCGCCGACGCCGCCACCGCTGCTGCTGCCGACGCCGACGCCGACGACGCCGCTCCCGGTGCCAACCACTCGGTTGCTCCTCTCGCTACCGTAGAAGCTGCCATGGGAACCACGTGAGTCGAAATTCTCGCTTCCCCTGTCTCCTCGTTCCCCGCCGCCGCCGCCGCTAACACCGACCCCGGCACCGGTGCTCCCGCCACCGTTGCCGCCACCGGAAACGCCGCCTGTTCCACCGCCTCCGCCCCCGCTGCCACCGCCGGATCCATGATCCTCTGAACTTCTGAAAGACGAAAAAACTGTGCTTAGTCATCGTACAGGGGACGGCCGTTAGTACTCGGGTCAATGAGAAGTCGCCACGAAATACATTCGTCACTCTTCCTCTTCAGTATTGTTTTATTTATTTAACGAGTCATGCGATGAAAAAGTACTGTTATAAGTTGGATTTGTTTCAATTAGGAAAGAAAAATATACTTTTTTTTTCCACACAAGGAGTATTATCCTGCTAGAGCGAGTGCTGCCATCAGTTGTAATTGTTGCTTTCGGAATTGTGCGATAATTCACTTTGATGTAATAATCTTTTGTTATTTTCAATCTGGATCGTTTATCGTCGTCATCTCATCGTTTTGTTCGTTACTTAATCTTATTTGTCAATGAAAGAAAATTGACACGTAGCAAAGATTCTTGTCTTTAAAAAAATCACACTGGACCAAACTAGTTATATTTAACTCAGCATTCATCTGTAGTTGCTTTTTACGTGCAACATTACAAAAAATAGAATTTTCGTATTTGTTGTTTCATTCTTTTTATATTACACAGTTACTAAAGTACATTAGAATGTATCTTCAATTTTATATTTCATATGCATGATTAAACTTATTTGTTTCTTTTTTCAAAAATTAATGATTTATATACATATGATGAACTGATTGGCATATTACAATGACCATTCAGATGCAAAACTAGATGAATTTATATTAAAAAAATATTTGTAATTATAAAGCAAGTACATGTATAGACTTCGCTCAAAAATATGACATAAGTGATAAAAATATTAAAAAATGGAAATTATATGCATGAATATAAAGTGTGTAATACAAATATGTTTTGAAAAACGTCCGAAGTTGTCGAATAATCTGTAGAATTTACACTTTACACTGAAAATACTGATATTTCTTATAAAACTGGTATTATTTTTCCTTAACATTAATATTGTAATATGGATAATATTTTAGACAAAATAAAAAATAAAAAATTTCTTAAAAAATTTTTATTTTAAGACTGCAAATTAATTGAAGAAGTTATCGTTTAACTTTAAGAGTAAATTTTAATAGAACTTTTAAATAATCGTTAAGATTTATAGTATCCTTTAAAAACTATAGAAAGATATAAGTTAAATTAAGAACCTTAAATATAGAAAAAACGCACTTGGTTTTTAATAAAAAGAAATATTGTATTCAATAAAATATGTTTATTATCAATCGTTCTGTATAATTATTGTACTGAGTACAAGAAAACTGTAACGTTCATGAACTTTGCGATGATACAAGAAGTTAATTGCGTTCAGTTGTGTGCATAAAAATAAAATGATAACTTGTGTCGTATCAGTCATACGAGAGAAAGAAAGAATTGAGAACGATTAATAATATACAATATATATAGATATATAATACTGCGTAAATTCCAGGCTGAAATATTTAGACATTCCAGCGGAAAGTCCGAATATCGAGGCGATACGAATATTTAGAATCAATGACGTATTCGCGTTTTTATCGCCCCTGGACTTGCGAATCTTTCAACTTTTCCTCTGTCTTTGTCGCAATTACAATATCTATAATTTAGATTTTTCCTATTTTTTGTTTTATTTAAAACCTCAATTTGATCCTAATTAAAAATTATTTTACACACAAAACATAAAATATGAATAATATGATATCAAATTCGAGTTTTCTCATCAGTGTGAAGTTAGATTAGATTCTTTGACTTTGAACGATTCTAAAACTGTTGGACGCGAAATTATTCTGATTTCGCGAATATACCAACACTTTCATCAGTCTGCGATTATACTGTATTATAAAAAAAAAAAACAATATTTCGTGCTATATATATGAAGTTTTACATAACCAAATAATACTCGATATTCCGAAATCATTGTTAATAGACATTTGAATATGGATTAACTTCATTGAAAAGAATTCCAAATATTTAAATTGAAAAAATTGACTGTTCGCATATTTTACAAAATAATTTCAATAAAATATGCAGCAAGTTTACACTTAATTGAAAACAGAAATAGAAATTAATGATGGATATATAATTCGGAAATTTTGTTACCTTGATAGGACTTTATTCGATAACGTTATTATAAATATTCTAAAACGCCTCAATCAAAAGTCGCGCTAAACGATCGACCGTTGCATAGGAACTAATGAACGATGCACATTGGAATACATCATGATAAATTTACTAATCATTTAGTTAGCTCTTTTGCATTTAATATTAATGCATGTCGTCATCGAAAGATTACGTGTACTTGAAGATAAAACTTATTAAAAATTGTTCGATTATCTGCTCAGGAAGTTAATTTTACAAAATACATATATATATATATTTATATATATATATATATTTATTTCTTTATAATTACATCAGTTATTAAAAATATCAGAAAATTGTATTTTTAAATTAATATTACAAAATGTTAATAATTCGAAATATTCGAACTCATTTTCTACAAAACTTTGTTTCTTCCATTATTGTCGTAGCAAATGAGCGATATAATAAACTGTTTCATTTTAATGGAAAATTAGGTCACCGTCATGCACATTCTAATATCTAATGTGTTTGCGTCAGTTTCACGGCGGTAAATACAGTCGACGTTGCGGAAACGTCTTCGCGTCTTCGCAATCTGGTGCATACAAAAGAAATCACACCATCGGGCATAAATATCTCAATCCCGACATTCATATGTACGACCAGGTGAAACGAGCAGAGGCGACTGAGATGGGACCGGGCTCGTAAATTCCTGACTACGCTACTGACAGTTAACGCTCTCTCCCCTCCCCCCCTTCGCCGCCGCCGCCTCCCCTCCCTCGCACGCCCTTCCCGCTACAGTCGTCACGCTTCGACAGTTACTACTCGGGCGATAGCGCCCGCGCAGCCGTCGGGACGTGGCAACATCGCCAGCGACCACGTCGTCACGGTCACCTGACTTTTCGTGGAAATGCGACGCCGCTATACTCTCCTCGGTCGCGCGCGCGTGAATATAGGCGTGCAAGCGTGTAGCGTGCACGCACAACCTTTTTTCCTCCTTTTTTTCCCGCTACTCCTCCCCCCCTCCCTCCCTCCTTCCTTCCTTTCATCTCCTCTCTCTCTCTCTCTCCCTCTCCCCCGTTCTTTCCTCCATCATGAGATCGATCGATTGAAGGCAGTTGCGACTCCTCCGAACGCGACACGCGATACGCTTTAACTTCAAGTATGTGCCGCGTGCCGTCGATGCCTACGGAGAAAGTGCAGCATACTATCTATTTAACCGTAGAACACGCAATTCGTCAAATATGCAGTAAATAGACGAGGGCGACTGCGATGTAGGTGATGATGACGTCAGAAAACACGGAGCGCGAAATGCATGGCGCGTATCTCGCGGCAGAAAAAAAGAGAGGAAGATTACGTTACATATTGGAGCCAAAATAAATACGCCAGTGGTTCTCAACTTGAAAAATTACATATGGATGCGTTCCTGTATTATTCGAATATATCTAAGTTAGCTATATTGACCAGAGGAATATGAGCTTGGATTTTTGTAAACGAAGATGCTCTTTAAGACGTCTCATCACTGTGGACATTTGAATTAATTTATGATCTGCCCTCCTGAAATTATATTAATAATTCTATTGATATTTTAATGAATTTTTCTTGTCACACATTGAAAACATTTTATAAATACATCATAGTGTCATTTATTAGAAACATAAAGGTTTTCTTTTTTTTAACTAAACTTACTTCTTTTATCTTTCCCTTTTTTCAGTGGAATCTAAAAGTTCATGTAAATCGTTTTACAAAAAATGCAATGATACATGCTACGTTACATGAGCGAATTAGTTTAATAATTGACACGTTCTAAGAGATGTAATTTTTTAATTTTAACTTCTCTATTGTGTAACAATATACTGAGGATAACCTAATAGAAGTCAAAACGTGTAATTATTATTATTATTTATATAAAATTATTTCATAAAAATTGTTTTCCATTTATTTTATTTAGCAAATTTGGTTTTTCTTTTCCCCAACGTGAAAATAAAGGGAGAGAAAATGAATCGTGCAAGAAATTCAGCTTAAAAAAAAACAAGTCTATAGATACTTTTGACACTAGTTTTGCACAAAGTGCATTACGTATATTTATCCGTAATTTACCACGAGGAGTCATATATTACCGAATATATTTGAAATTGTGTTGCTGGGCAGTTGATTTCGCTTTGTTGTAACTGCTCTAATATTAACTCAGTAAGAGAGAGAAAGAGAGAGTACGTATATATATGCGTTGTGTATCTACTACGTTAAAAGCCAAAGATAATACAGATAACGATCGACATGCAACGAAGCGAATATTAATAATGCGTTATTATGCGCGAAGCTTAACATTACGATTGGTTGTTTACATCAGCAAAAAGAAATGTATGTGCCCCCATACGTGTTTACTGAAATCGATGCAGCGATAGTACTATAACAATAATTACGATGATATAATTAATTCTTGAAATTGTGAAAAAACAGCATAATTCTTGGAAAATAGGCACATCATAGATAATAACTAAATGGTATGATCTTTCGACGAATTATTCCCGTTTATCTATAATGATTTCAAGTATGGTTGATAGATTTATTTACTGTGAGGCTATACCATTAATAGTACCGTGAAATATAACCTTAGCTCAAATTTTGATAATGCACAGATAATCAAATTGATAGTTTCTTGAATTAGAGTTCTTATAATAAGAGTTAGGAACTGCCGCCATTTACAGTCAAATTAATGTCGAAATTGTCCTAAAAAACACAAATCTTTAGGGACTATTGGGAGTACAAATAATTCAACAACAATAATTCAACAATTTGAACAGTTCTATGATATGTGTTATGCAGATACCTACATGCGTGTTATCTAAGAATTTTAAAAAATTTGAGTCTAAGTTATTGACATTTTCTGCCAAATTTATTCCAATTTACGGTATTAAAATAAAACCATAAATTTTAAAACACTAATCGTAAAAAATGCGTATCTAACATGTCTTATTCTAATTCCTAACACGTATCTAACATCTTATAAATAAACGGAAGTGAGTAGATTTTAACTAATATTCTTATTTGTTGCTCATTTGTTGCTAACAAATTAACAAAGAAAAATATTTGTTGGTCTATTAGTTTTTTTTTTTAATAATATTCCGCTAAAGGAAGATTAAGTTAGCAGAACAATATACATAGAATAAAGCCGATTGCTACGTTATTTTTACGTCGATCGGCTTTATTCTATGTATATTGTTCCACTAACTTAATCTTCCTTTAGTGAAACATTAAAAAAAAAAAACTAATAGAGCAACAAATTTTTTTCTTTAGCAACTTGTTGCAACAAATAAAAATGTTAGTTAAAATCGATTCTGCTCTCTTTGTTCCGCTAACTTGTAAGACGTGAATTATACGTAACTTATAATCCAATAGTGATTCTAAATCAGATAAAAAGTCGAAGAAAAAATAATTCAAAGATTTGTATAATTCATTTGTAGATCATACACATATGAATTTTGCTAGAAAGATAATTGAAAGACTGTCCGTACTGACGTTTCATTGTTGTTTTTGTACCTGTTTCCTGTGATGTGCGATTTAATTAATTCCTAGGACGTGACTCATCGTAAACTGGCACTTGTACGTGCCATTTTGAGGCTGAGAATATCCGTCTATTCTTGGACAAGATTAATTTGGAGGAAAAGGCAAGATCAAGAATATTTCCATATCGATCGAAAGGATACGACCGTATAATTTATCGAAATTAATTCTTATTAAATATATCGTCATATTATAATTAAAATTTACAATAAAAATGTTTAATTCAAAATTGCGAAGTTGTTTAAAATATATTTCAAAGCGTTATCTAAGGTTATTTATAGTCCGTACTTATTTAAAGACCGTCTTTTAAGTAATGTCTTAAAATACCGATACAGTTCTGTGATTGGTTCGTGACATTTTAAAACTGCACTTAAGACGATCTTAAATATAAAAACCGACTACAAAGCTTAAGAACTTTAAACAACTATTAAAAAAAAACAATAGGAATAGTCTCTGAATCATTGAAACTGTTATTTCCGCATGACGAATGTCATTGATATATTATCAGTATGATCAAAAACTAATTTAAAGCACAACCGACAATTATAGTGATTTATCATACCGACAAGAGAACCTATACCTACTCTTATTTATAACAAAATGATAGAAAGCATTGTATCATGTCACGTTGTTACTGCGTATGTATATCTTTCTATTCCTCAAAAAATACACATCTCTTCCTGTTGAGATATAATACCACATGTCTGTTGTGTCCTTGTTATTCACACGCTATGTAGTTCCGTTTCAAAAAGTCATGTATCGAGTCAGCTGTACGGAAAATCAATAGTGCAACAAAATCAATAACGAACAAATGAAAATTTATTCGATTAAAGTTTCTATAATAATAATAGTTAAACAAAAGACGTAACGATTTTTTTATTGGTTGCTTAAATCCGCTATATGTAATAGCCGAGATAGCATAAATTTTTAATATATATAGAAATAATAAATATTTTCTCTTATATTTCGTATATCTATTACATCATATACGAATAAAATATTTAAGCATCTAGCAGAATACGTATATTATGGAACTGTTCGGAATGGACTTTGATGAGAATTGTTATTATTTCCTAAATTTCTTAGTTTTCATAAGGAAACTTTCAATGTTATTTATAGCGAATTCGAGGATGCACTCGAGGAGTACGTATTGGAGTACATTAAAACTGTCGTGTACAAACCGATGTAAAAATATGATGTCAGTATGTACGTAATTTTATATTTTTCAAGCTTTCCTTTTTTCTAAAACTGGGTCGTCACCAATTCCTCTGCAAGAGTATCCTGTGCGACTTACTTCTACAGGAACTTGTAATGAGCAAACTTACCCGTGTGAGGGGAACCTGTGCTGAAGATGTTGTGGCTCGTAGTACTGTGTGGTAAGGGATCGTTCGTCCAGCGTATGCTCAGTCGCATGAGCCTTCGATGCGGACTTGATATCCATGAACGCCACCGTCGCTGACGCACTCCCGCTGGCCGAGGAACCGCTGTTCCCGCTGCCGCTATTGCCGCCTGAACTGGAACCGGAACCGCCCTCATTGCTTTCGCCAAGGGAACTGCTGGAACCTCCGTCCACAGGGCACTCCTCGCCCCGTGGCAGCAGCTTGACGCTCTGCACGCGTCCATACCTGAAACATCATTAATCTTCATGTAACAAATGTCAACGTCATTAGCAAGAGGACACGAGTTCAATCAAGAATGATTTCGTCAGATGTTTTCCGACTTTGCTTAATCTAATCGTGAGAAGTGATGTGAAACTTTATTCTTAAAATATCGCTTACGGTTATTTAATTGCATCATTTTCAACCCGATATCGAAATTGTTGATATTAGCTTGATTAATAGCTCTGATATTGAGTACTTAGCAGTCTGACTGCTATTGCAAAGTGTAGCTTCCGTTAAAAATACAATATTACAAATATTCTCTCAAAGTAGCGCAAAATATAACGGTTATACATATGAAATAATCTAAATAAATTAAAGTCTGATGTTTCTACAAGGACTTGTATTTTCAAGATACCTATTCCCGCGCGTGGAATGTGCCCTCCATCAGCAAACATTAGCTAGTTCCTATTATACGAATATGGCAACGTCGCGAGTCTATGTGCGGCAACCGTGCTGAAGGGATCTCGCTGGGATCGTTTAGGATTTCGAAGAAAGAAGGAAAGATCCGCGAAGCACAGAGACCCCGTAATCCTCCACCTCTAGAAAGCTCTCTCGATACTCGATGCGAGCACAGGAAATTAAGACCAAAGCAAAGGAAAAAGAGAAAGAAAGAGAAGAGAGAAAGAGAGAGAAGGTCCACAGGAAAAGAGACAACAAAAGAAGCGAAAAAGAAAAAGACGAGAGACCTCGATCGAAGTCTTCCTCTGCTACGTTCAGATTAGTACAGATAAAAATCGTCGCGGATGTTTTTGCAGGGAGAGACCATGACGGCTCTCGCCGAGTGACTCGACTCACGGTAACGCGAAAAAGAGAGAAAGAGAGAGGGAGAGAGGATGAAGAGGGAGTAGTGTGAAAGAAATGATATATAAATATATAAGGTGCCCAAAGAAAACGTCGGCTTTAATGTGCCGCGATTCATCGATTACAATCCATCAAGTTAACGGCATGGCGATTCGTGCTGGTTTGTCTATGCGGATTTACTGAAAATGTCAGACTACTACGAAAAAACACGTCTTCTAATTACGAATAAAATTCACTCCGTATCAGATCTAGAACGGTTCCGATTAATTCCAATTATCAACCCTCAATTCAATAACCGAGTACCCATTTCATGTTTTTTGTCTCAATTTAGTGTCTTTCATTCAAAATAACGCCAAATGACTCCGGATATCCATTATTTAGATAATTTCATGTAAACTTAAGTGTTAATCATATTGGGAAAAAATTTTGAATTTTCAATCGTCAAAGTTGACTATGCGGTTGTTCAATAACCAGTTTATTCAGGTACTCATACGCATTTCTTATTAGAAGGGTGGGAAAGGAAGATGTCTTATAGTTTATTTGAATAAGTCAAAGGATAATATAGATTTATAAATATGTTTGAAATAATGAAAATATTTTATTTCTAATTATTTTAAACGCAAACTTTACATTTAGTGACAGTGTTCATCACAAGCCTAGTTTTTCGACATTTTCGAATTTCTTTGTTATTACATATGTAGCAAACACCAACTTTTTTTCTATCTGTTAGGAACGTAGGTACAAATTGTTACATCGTTTTGGAATCCATATATTGTAGAAAATATTTTACGTGAATTACATGGTGCTACTTGTGGAGGTTTATTCCTCTTCAAAGTCCCAACTATCGTCAAGTTCCACGATAATAGATATTTGGTCAATAGTAGAGTTGTAAAAAAATTATGCATTGTGATATTTCGTCCGGATCCTTTGTATGAAGCAGCCAATTCTTTCACTACTCTTTCACCTCGATTTTTTTTCTCGATCTATAGATGATTTTTCTATAATCTCTATATATGATAAATCTATCCAATAAGTGGATGATAGTTCTTAGCATCGCATATCCACCAAACTTTTATTCCGTATTTAGTAGGTTTAGATAGATATACTGGGTGAATTTTGTTTGACCTCGATATGGAAATAATTGCTCATTTATTATTAAATTTTCAGTTGGCCTGTAGTATTTTTACAAATTTAAATTGAGCATTGATCATAAGTCACATATAGATGTTGCTTGTTTGATGGTGACCGGTTTGTTGATGTTCTTCTCGTGTATTTGAGTCATCGAAACGAGCTATCTGACAAAGACACATATCAGGTAACCTTTTATAAATATCTATTTTTCTCATGTATGTTCAATCTACAAATACAATGTATCTTTCGATCTATTCAGCAATATATCTAACAATTTTCCATACATATTACGTTATCACGTTACGTACTGTTACTTCTTGAACTGTTTTATTCATAATGTCATTTAAATTGTATTTCAATTATATTTGTTGCCATAAATATATAGTACGAATACAGCGCAAGAATAAGTTATATCGCTGATATGTTGCACTCGAGTGTACCAACTCTCGTAACGTACAAAGGACGTTCTCAAAGGCAGTTATGAGACTGAGCATCGCACATTCAAACTTATTTTTGCGCATGAGGAAGGGGATATAAGAGGCCTAAACATTATTCAAAGACACAGGAAGCTAAGTCGAAGAACCGAGAAGGATCTAAGAACATACAACTTGGAGGAAATTCCTCAGTGCGTACCCCGGTTATTGAGTTATAACGTGCAATTTTTGGTTATTGAAGTAAGGTTTCAGCGATAAGTTGATCGACTGACAGAATCTCTAATACCCATTTCTATATGTAGATTAACTTCAATCTCGGTTCAACTTACTCTTCATCTTTTTCTAATTATTGAAACTAGAGAAAGAAAAGTTAGTTGAAACCGAAATTAAAATTAAACTACGCATTGGTAGAAACGGATATCAGACGAAATCTGTAATATACAATTCATTGTTCTCTAATCTTTTTTCGATACATTAAATATATTTCTATTGATTAATTTAATAATTTTATTTGCATCACATATATATATATATATATATATGCTTGATAAAGTATATATTTTATTAAAATAATAGATTAAAATGATATTTTATATATAATATTAATGATTTAATAATTCTATTCGTATTGTATATAATAAAGTCGATTAAGTTAATCAGTATTTGGTCGAAATTATCCTCAATGTTAAATAAAAATCTAAATTGTTTATGGATAAATACATGTCAATGTTCAAATACTATTATAACAGATAAATGATCCATAATTACAGGATTTAATGCAATATTACGTCAGACAGATTAAATTTTAATTGCTTTATGCCTCAACGTTCGTAATTTTTTGAGATAAACATTTATCTGAGAATTTTGAATTTTCTGCCTAGAAATTTAACAGAGCCGAATGGAGAACAGGGAAAGTTTTTCCAGGATGTAAACGTAGTGCCCGGCAGCGCCAATATCGATTTATTCCCCCGATTGTACGTTGCGCTATTCTGCCATCCATTGGGAAGCACCGATATCTTTTGCGTTTCGCGTCTCGGTCTGGCCTTAGCGCAATTTTGAATCGGACCAAGTTTCGAACGAAGGGCAAAAGGGAAGAAAGAGAGAGAGAAAGAGAGCAGGAGAGGAATAACGTAGAGAGTGAGAGATCTCGTTTTCAGGCCCCTGTAGTAGAGAACTTAGGATATTGAATTTCGCACGAAATTAAAGAAAACAAAGAGTCCGGGAAGTTGTTTCTGGCACACCCTGTGTGCAGAAAGAGAGAGAGAGAGAGAGCGCACTCGGTGGAGGCGATATCGCCAAGTAGGGGAGATTCATCGTCATGGTGGGACTAGGTACGCACCGGTTGGCTGCGCTGAAAGGAAACGCCGCACGCAAGCGCAAACATCAGGACGTTCGGGGACTCTCCCGGGGAGTCGTTCGTCTAATCTCGCGTGAGTCGCACGTATCTACTTTGCTCTCCCGAAGGACTTCTCTGCCATTTAGACGTATAACTTCCACTGCGTATTCTCCATAAGCGTATATCATCGTAGGGGGGAAAAAGATAACTGTAGAAAGAGAGCTCCTACGCATCACTACGCGGGACGAAGTCGTATCGTATGATCGTTTCGCGCGCAGTTTAGACGGCGAGAGGGAATGAGGGTTGTGCCCGAGATCTGGACGGATTACCTGCAGGAATATTTTACTAGGGCCCTCTACGAATTGAAGAGCGCTGGAGGCTAGTTTCTCCAGAAACTAGTAGAAACGAAAAAGTCTCGAAAAAGGCAGCGAGCGTGTCGTCGATACCTGGCCATATGTTTCTCCTCTTGGTGTCGACCGCTCGAACGGGGCGTGGCCCCTCTTTGTCGTTCTATCGACTAGAAAAGGGTTTTTTTTGCGTTTTCTCGTTGTTGTTCGTTGTTGTCGATAATGTTCGAATACTTCTCGTGTAGTTTCGATGAATCGATCATTAACGAGTGGGGGGAAAGAGAGAAAAAAAAAGAACGAGAAATTCTTATTATCGAGGATTCGAGAATTATTTTTGGAGTCTCGATTGTTTCTCCGGCGAGCAGGGCAGGCAAGAGAAGAGAAGCAAGCAAACGCGTACCTCTTGCCACGTATGCATCTGGAAGAACGCACGCACGCACGAAATGGCGGACGCGCTGTGGCGACCCACCGCTCTCTCGTATACAATCGCGCTTCGTTCTCCCTCGCCTCGTTTCTCCTATGTAGGAAAACCGATATTTTACGCACGAGACGTTTTACTGTGTGATCTGTGCTGTGTTCTCTGGATCCTCCTACCGTAGCGAGTTCCTGAGACTGTGCGAATCATTCTCATTGCTGCATTATTCTCGACGCGTTGCACAAGTGAACCAGTGAATGCCGTAGTTGCGATATCCCGTGCTCGAAACGGAATGCTGGTGCTGCGAAGACTCACGCGAAACTCTCCGTTTCGAGAAGTTTCTCGAGGGTTTCGAAATTTTTGCCTATTTATAGTAGAATTTCCCAAATTTAAGGCCATCTTAACAGCAGTCTTAAGATGTCATAAACTCTAATCGCAAGCCAATATTCATAATCGATTTTCCATGAATTGAGACTGTCTCGAGTACAATCCTAAGATATCACGAACCAATTGGAGAGAGTCGTATTAAGACATTACCTAAGATGGTCTTGAAATAAGAACGGACCATGAATATCGGCCGCAGAGCAGTATTAGCCTCTTCAGACCTTACTCTCAAGAAAGTCTTGAAATAAGAGAACGGACTATAAATATCGGCCTATGACCTCCCTCAACAACGAAAGAGATACAAGAGCGACATGAGACTTCATATCATCGATTAGTGTCGGATATAGGAAAACCGAGCAGAAATTCCTCGTCTATATGATGAATATTTTCATATCGATTGCAAATCCTTCCATTTCCTCGATCGACTGCGTGATCGTGATAAAGTTTATCGCTACCGTCTGGGCGAAACGCACTGGCGCATTTTCATCAAATCCAAAGAAAATTCTCTCGCTGGCGCACTGGAACCGCGACCGCGTTCTGCTCTTCAGCTCGACGCGAGAGCCGTTGCCTCTCTTTCCTTCCTCGTTCTTACCGTCCACCCCTCGGCCCCTCGCACCCATCCCCACGTTTCCTAATGAAAAAAAGGCACGCATACACCGAGGCACGTTCGTCGGCGCGCTTTGGTACATACAAGTTTCACACACAACGAGCGCCCCTTTTCTACGTCGTTCGTATGAGTGAAAGCGGGTGAAGGGAGGGAGATTAGGAGGGGAGACGAGGGGGGGAGGGGGAGGGAGAGCGGGCGGCAGAGGAGATGTGTGTACGAGGCAGTGGGGAAACGAGAGGGGTGGTAGCGCGACGTGAGAGGGAAGAGGGTAATGGCGGAGAGGAAAGCCGCCGAGTGCCACGATGGCTGGATGGCTTGCTTGCCTGGCGAGCGAGCCGTGAATCGCATCCCTTCCCCTCCGACATCGCTCCCGCCGGTCTCCTATCCTCCCTTCCTTTCCCGTGTCCCTACCTCATCCCTCTCGAAATGCTCATCGAGGAATTTTACTCGGGCAGACTCGCTCCCAGGCTTGGGTTCCCCCCTGTTTCTGGTCGACGCACGACGACGGGTTCTGCTTTATGTGGCGGCATTAGCATGGGTCTCCGTAAACCGAAGAAGTCTCTAGGTCAGCGCCGTGTTCTCCTATGTTACAAGAACGCCAGTCTCGCTCGTTCGTCATCCTGAGTTGGATAATACCTTTCTCTCTCTTTCTACCGTGTTAGGCCATTTGAAACGCTACTAATAAAGATCGCGCCCAATGAATAGTCTCTATCGTGATTCTAGCACGACGACGTTTCCGGCAACGCCTGGCAGGACGATTATTGTCGGGCGTAATGTCTTCTCGACTGCAAAGAAGACTATATACGGTTGAAGTAAATGGAAAAACACACTGTGCGTGATTTTACCTCTGATGCTTTAATTATACGAATACGCGTCAGCGTGTCACGGAGAGAACGGTAAATTTCTGTAGATAATTCGGAACATTTGAGAATCGAGGTGGTAAAGTCGTTCGATTATCAGAAAGAATATCTTTTGTTGTTGAATAAAATGTTTTCCTACAAATATGTACGTTTATTTATAAGATACATATATATTTTCTATATGTACTTTTGAGTGTTACACACGCCGGCCCCGTCGATGACTCACTGGTCGAAGTGTAAAATGTATTTGCGTCGTATTATCAGTGCACACGTAGTTGCAGGTAGACATTATCACGATTACATCGACGAGACTAAGCCGCTTTAATCGCGCCGTCCATCGCGACGGTGACGGTTCGAACGATCGTACGTCTTTCCACGTTTCAAACGGAGAGACGTACAGGAAATCAATACATCGGCCCACGCCGAAGAGTCTGAGGGGCGAGACAAACGCAGAAACTCGTCTTCCGTAAACTCGTCAGCGTTATAAATAACAAATTATCGATCTATTTCATCCGTGGACGATGCGTCGTCGTTCCTCCTGTTTATGGAGGCGTCCGTAAAGATAGTAACGTGGCATTTATCGCATTTATTGCGAAGGGGCTCGTGCGTTCGATCATTTCACGTTATAATGCTGTATAAATTATTAAATTAAACGCGAACACATTCCTAGCTTTTAATTTTCTTTCACAATAATCAATATACGGTCGAAAACTCATTAGAGGGTGCGCCACTCTTTTCTTTTAAATATTTAATCGTCTCGCAGGGTCAACTTCTATCTATCACTTGATAAATAAAATTTCCATTCGTGGATCAAGTAATAATGTGTTTCACTCTAGCAATTTCTTTTATCGTTTCATATAATGAAACAAGGCATTACACTTTTTAAATATCATGTTAGACTCGGTCTTGCGTTAGAAAAGAACGATCGAAAAGTATACCGGAGAGACTTGATATCAATTTTTACACACGCGATGTACAACGACATACGTCAAGCACTCTCTTTTGCATTTTTATGTAAATAAAATATAGCGTGTCTCTTTAAGAATACACTCGCGCGGTTACACGGCAATGCGTGTTGCACAAAGAGCCCGGGTTTTCGCGAGTGTGACGATCTAACGTTAACAATGCGAGATTTCGCGATTCCGCGAAGCGCAACGCGGGTAAAAAGGAACACAATGCAGAGTGGGCACATGACGACGACAATGACGACGATGACGACGATGACGACAAGAAGAAGAGACTTTTGTTCCCCCGCTCTTCACCACTGCTCTCCCTCGTGCTCTCTCGCGGTTATGCTCTGGCTCTCACCGCGTAAAACATCTAGCAATACTGCCGCGAAGATGTTTACCGTTGGGAAGCCAAAGGGTTCGAGATGGAAAGAAGTTTATCGGTCATTTTTCACTTGCATTCAATTCTTTTTTCGCAATTATTCCATGATACGCAAGATGATGCAATGTAGAATCTCGCATTTTTTTTTTGTTACACGTAGAAGATACTGTGATTATCGTTAGAGATGATATTATTAAAAAAAAAGTCCAGCGCTGACGAGGCAATAAAGTATTGACGTCAATCGCGAATGCCCCAAGAAACAGAATTTTACGTCTCGATGATAAAAAAAACGCAAAAGTAAGCGGTATCTAAGAGTTTTGTAATATTTGTTATAAACAGACAGGATGTACCTTTAACGAGATCTAGCGGCATTACCTCATTATTATAACATGGTTACTAACTAGATGATTCGATCATGTAACTAACTCAAGTAGGTCGACTAATTGATGAAGGTTTGATTGTGTATAACCGCAACACCGCGTATATGTGGAAATTTCAAATGCACGTACGTGCGATTCACAGACTCTTATTATGATTTATTATATTTATTATAGCATGAGAACTATACAAATTTTGAAGCAGACTTATTATATCAGTCTCGATATAAATATCATGACAGAGGATTGGCACGCACAATTACAATTGGACGATCGTATATCTTAATTTAAAACGTCCAAGATTCGAGGAGACTGACAAACGACATTTCGACTGTTTCTCCATTACCGGAAGAGAAGACACCCGTCAAAGTTAACGCCGTGACAGACTTCGTGAACAAAACTCTGATTAACATCCGAAATCCGATGTGAGAGAACGTCAATATTAAACATTCCCTGGAATGTTCGACGAACGTGTCTATAAATAGACGATCTTTCGTGGGAATCGCTTCGAATCGGAAACGGTGATCCACAGCGGCCGCGGCGGCGAGAAACGTTTCGGGGCAGGAAAAAAAAAGCAATTCGGCATATCTCCCTGAAACTCAGTCGGCCGTCCCTGTAGAGGCGGACGGCACGTTCTCCGGCAGACGACACTGACACAAGCGGCGACTATCGCGAGCCTCCGCGTCGTGTCGAGACGCCCCAACGAGTCGCTACCCTGCCCCGCGACCCAACCCGTCGCGTCCCCCGCGTCCCATCATCCAGCCGGCACTACGCAGCTGACGCCCTTCCCCTCCCCCGCCGAGGGAAATTGCCCCACCATTACCTCCGCCATCCTTCCTCGTGTCCCAGACTCCACTCTTCTCCATCCCTGTCGGCCCCTACCGCGTACAACCCCACCACCGCCAACCGCGCCGACTCTCGCGCGCGGGATACCGACAACTCGTTTGCCCCCACTAAGCTTCCCGACGACGGGTACACGGGGACGATTTCTACGACGGCGCGGTGTGGCGCGTCGCGTTCGTGCCGCTTCGCCGAGGAGAGACGAGCGTGCAAAGCCAGCGCAAAAAAGTCCCCTTTGAAAGAAAAACATCTCTCTTTCTCTCGCTCTCTCGCTATATCCTCCTATCCATACCCACCGACCCTATCCACCATCTCTCTCTTCCTTCGTCCACCTCCACGGGACTCCTCTACCTCTGCCGGTTCCTTCTCGCGTTGTATTCCAAGACCCTCTTCGATCTCTCTCTCTCTCTCTCTCTCTCTCTCTCCTTTCTTGCTCCTTTTGTCTCGGATCTTCTTTTTCAGGGCCTTCTGCCATTCTGTTTCTGTCCGTCCCGTGGCAGGGACGAACAATGCAACGTGATCCAGGTGCAAGAATAAGAGGAGGGTAACAGGAAGGTAGGCACGGGGACAGGGGATAAGGGAGAGAAAGGGGGATTTACGACGGTACGTGCGACGTTGACTAGTTACAGTATGCGTGAGCTAAATCCATTTCTACGCTTCGCGCTTATTTTTCGGCCTTCTGTACTGTCAAAATCAATGGTTCCTCGATTTCGCCAGTTGCTAGGCGAGCATCCTCGTTTAGAAATCCGATAATATTCGGCCCAGTTCGAGTGCGATCAGGGGAATGGAAATATCCATTTTATTGGTATTATCTTTTTCCTCGCAAGAGAAATCTTTTCTTATCAAATCTGATTGGTGCTGTCTTTCTCTCTCATTGCTATATTAGATTGACCTTTCTTGTCGGACGCATTGTCCCTGATAGCGCTTATTTTTGTGCAACATCGATTTGGAACAGGTTTGGAATTAAAGCGTTTTTGCAACATTGATAATATATCCTAGTTCTAGTCTGGGCGATATCCCGGGTTCCTATAAAGCGACATGAATTATTACAGTACTTTAATATATGTTCTTGAAATAGAGATCTTGAATTATATTAACAATTGTTTCGTCATTATCATAGTTTATGTAGAAACGCAATAATTTATGCGACGATCGCCGACAAATATTTGAGTAAGGTAACACAATTAACAATTAACATGTTATACTGTTAGCAGTTACATCTTTTCTTGAAGTTTCTCCATTTTTTTTCTCAAACGAAATTACATGTTCCGTAATTACAGTTTTAATCACAACGATAATGTAAAATGAGCGTCCGATTGCGAAGCGTTTATTTATAACTTGAATAATGCAAGCGGTCAATGAACGTGCTTTATTCACTGGCACATCTTAGAAAATGTATATCTTACGCAAAAATATTGTGTCTCTATCGAGAAACTAATTAAGATATTGATTTCATTTTGATCATCTCTCACAAAATTAACATTTACGGGTTAAATTCTGTTTTGAAAAAAATCTAACGTTGTTTTTTAAAGATGTGACAACTTTTCAAGAAGTTCCGTTAAAAAGTATTACGATTCAGATCGATCGTGTTGTTCAACTTGACAATTATCAAGTTTAACAGTTCTTAACTTTGGTTGAGATGCTCTAAATGTTATATAAATACATTTGTACATAAAAGGTAAAAAAAAAAACATAACAGAAGACGAAGCGAATTAACCACTTGGAGTGAAATTTACGATCGAGCATTTTGCAGAACATAATATTGACGTGAGATAATTGCTTTTCCAGTTCATCCTGTTGAAAATATAAGGAGCTTTTAGAATTAATCGCGCGATCGTTCTGTAATCTCGAAATTATCTAGAGCCTCCCCGGACTAAATAGAGACGACAGAAAGGAGAAGCCAATGACTACGAGCGAGGCTCCGCGTAGGTTCGAGGTCGAAGGCGGAGAAGTCACGTTAGGCGAGTGTGCCGCTTCTGTGTCGTATAGCTGAAGTGCCGTTATTTTAATGCAGATACGCGGAGACCGGACGAGACTGAAAGACCGTAGGAGACACATTCGAGTTGCATATACTCGCGCCAACGCGCGACAAAGAGGCACCAACACCACCAACCTCTGTATCTCACCATCGGGTTTCCCGTCAGGATTTTTCCGCTCGGCGAATACCATGATACATGAATAGCCGCTCATTATCATTTCGTGAAGATGGTCCGCGATTCTTATGCATTTTTCCTCGCTATGATGAACGATCGCACGACGAACTGTAGAATGAAGAGAACAACAAGGTGGCTTGGATCACCGGATACACATTCTCATGCATAGCATCTTCTGTGACATGTTAAAGCCAGTTTTTTTTTTTTAGATATCGAGATACCGATAAACTTTTCGAACTGTAAGTGAATGAAACAAGCTGTTAACTAATTTTCATCTCAGACAAACGCTAACAGTGCGAGCGAGTATTCTCGTCATTTAATTTGTAAATTTTAGCCGAGTCTTATTTATTAGATTATTAGTTAAGATATCTAATGTTATCACGGAATGGAAAATGAGAAAAATAATAGGCTCATTTTTGCTAAGAAAAAAGTAAAAAATTACATATTTAAAAAAAATCACATTGACGTCAATGGAATACTTCGTAGGTGTATAAGGCGGAAAAAAGGAATAGAATTGAAAATAAATTTTATTTTAAATACCTTGGACATAAAAAATTAATATAACACGAGGATTATATAATGATGATAGTTAATGCAAAATTGTTGCTATATTTTAGTTAAACTAATCATATTGCGACGTCGATAGTATCATTAATGATTTTTAGTAGTTGATGCGATCGAATCTAATTAAATGCATGCATAACTAAGTCGAATCCCCGATAACGATATGAAAATTTTCTCCGCAATTTTAATACGATTGCACACGCAGAGATAGAACGTAGTCTTAGCTGGAAGATAAATCATCACAGAAATATTCCACAAGTCGGGTCAGACAGCGTCTGGACAATGCAGCCTGCCTAGCAGGTTTCTAAATACCTAGCACCTGTTACAAGTCTAATTCTTCCGTAGCAGTGGTTCCCAAACTTTCCAAAACAATTCTCTTTATACTGCGACGTAGTGCTGGGATAACTTCTCTGCGTAGGAAATACTATTTTTATATCTGCGATGATTCAGTTAATCCACAATCTATGCTAGAACTATGACATCCATAAATTAGAAATATTTTTACGATTAAGGCCAGAGCACAGACCTTTGTATAACGTATAATGCATAAAGTATAAGAAAATCAATCAATCAGAGTCTTTTATTTCATGGAAAGGTAGGAAACGAAGAGAACTTTGATTGGTTCATTTTCTTATGCATTATGCGTTATGCAAAACTCTGTGCTTTCTTAAACATCTAATTTGTAGGATTTCGAATTGTTAGACTTTATTAGACCTTTCAAGATTTGCATCGATTTTCTTTCGCACATATTCTCGATTCAAACAGTATTGCGTCAGAATATTTGTTTTTTTCTTCCAACCAACGCACACGATTTGGACGCATAAAAAAAAAAGAGAGACGAAATGAACCATGACAAGAAGGGAGAGAACCTTCGACTTCGAAGTGTCGGTTGACTCGCAAAGACAAAAAAAAGACAAGTCGATCGTTGCATCGAGAGGAAGAAGAGGAGTCGGAAGAGCAAGAAGTAACGGTAGTCGATATTACGACCGCCGCCGCCGCGCCTATATTCCGCTGTGGCGTTTGTCGTTCGCGTATTTGCCCTGTGGAGAAAGCCAGCGTCGATATATATTGCGTTCGTTGCGTGTCGAACGTCGTGAGAGTGCGAAATAAAGGGGGATGCAAGTGGGGGACGCGGTGTATTATTATACCGTGGCTGTACCACGAATAAGGTGGACCGACACAGGATGTGCTGGAATGTTTGGTCACAAATATCAACATACGTCAATTGTAAGGGCATCAGGAAGAGACTTTCGATTGAGGAATCGCGATGAAAGCCCTATCCAACAAGAAGCGATAACATTCTCGATTTCGAGCGAGCCCTTGAAAATGGCTATAGTCATAACGGTTTACAACATAGTTGTAAAGTTGTGTGTCCCGGTGGGGATCTCGACGGAGTAACTTTTCGTGTCTCTCGTCGTGGAATCCGACGTGTGTTCTAACACACTTTTACGACAGTATTTCTGTACGCGACACATCAGCCGAAAGGGCGACGCGACGCTCTTGAGAACGCCGGAGTGGCGGAGAACTCCTCGACGTATATACGAATGTCTGAGAGGAACGAGAGCGAGGGAGATGAGGAAACGAGAGAGGAAGAGATCAAGGTTCGAGCGAGAAAGGAGGTTCGGTTCGCGAGCCAGTGGCGTAAGTCTTCTATGAAACGGTCGCCTCGTCGCCTGCACGACCGTCGAATCGTCGCACATGAAACGCACGCGTTGCCTCGGCGTTTCTTCTCAGATATCATGGATTTTTCATGACGGGAAAGAACCTCTTCGAATACTGTTTATTTTTTCACACGGAGAATAGCGTGTTTCTATAGTCTCATCTACAATAGTAGCACAATAGTACAAACTGTGTTATACATGTCGTAAGTGGTAATCGTAGAAAAATTTGTTGGAAGAGTGTCTTGTTATAAGAGGAGTATCCACAACAGTCGCAAGGATTGCTTGAGATTGCCAATTAAAACGCAACTGTAATGAATTTTATAAATTTTATAACATGAGAGAGAAAGAGTCCGGCAACATTTATTATTAATTTTGCAATTTTTGCTTCTAATTTTTAAGTTCAATGCGTTATATAGCCGTTTGCTCAGTGAATCGGAGATAGTAGATGCGACTAGTGAACAGTGAAAAAAAATGGCATTCGAAAGGAGTCCATTTAAGCTATTTTTATGAGTTGATGGAAACAGATCATTAAGAGTTTCATTGTACTTGGACCAGGATGTGACCATATCAATATAGAAATCTTTATAAATTCGTTTGCCTTCGATAGTTAAAGAGGAATTATCGCGTGCTATGATTGGCTGAGCTCATGCGACACGCTTGTCACAGTCGTAGACTGAAGTGGTTCAACTCCGATTGAGTTTTCTAAGCCAATACCAATTCATAAGCCGTTACCTAAGCTTAAGTCTTAAGCCGTAATAAATTGATCAATCATAATCGATTATTAATCTCACATTCGATTGTGACTGGTCAATTTCTTATGAGTTAAACTCAAATAATGGCTCATTCTATAATAGAATGTGTATACGACAAGACTCTTGCAACTGCAACATTTCTATACGACTTGCGACACAGCAGCCTATGTGATTATTATAGATAGAGACCCTCCAATAAGTCTGAACACAAGCTACAGTTTTGTCGAGAGTTTTGTATATATAGGGTGGCAATTTTAATAAAAATCGGGTAGACAGAAGGACATACATTTATTATTTCTTCCTCTTGGGAATTATTAAACGTGGCGGATCAATAAAAAAATAGCCTTTTCGTGTCTACACAGGACTCTTAATAGTAGACGAGGTTTAAAAATCACACGACGAATGTTTCTCGCGCCATGGCGAAGCCACCACGTTTAAGAACGTGGTAGACCAAGATTAGACATACAAAGCAGTGAATCGAGCGTCGATTGCGCGCTACCGCAAAACGGATGCGCGACGGACGTTGAGCAAGACGGCCGACGCGGCGCGGAGCGGCGCGGCGCGAGGAGGCGTAAAGAAAAAACGGTGAACGCGGCGGCGTTAAAAAGCGCGGGAGAATACATAAATATTTTGCAAGGTGCGGCCGCCGGTGCGGGAGTTACGCCAATGGATGCGTGCACACGGTGCAGCGCGCAACTGCAGCCTCCCGTCGCGGTGTTCACACCGAGGCTGCCTTTTTCTAGGGCTCCCTTCTCTCCGCGTGCGGCCGACGATTTCACCACGCTCAGCTGGGCATGGTTCTCCGCTACGAAAGGCGTGCATATGTGTGCGCGCGTGTACGCTCCTCCGCGCGTAATACAAGCGCGCGTACGCGCCGGACGGAGACGTGCTAGGACAACGATTTCGCGATGTTTACGCGAAGAGTCGCCTCGTATTTCTTCGATTTCTCTCTTGCACGCGACAGCTCCGGTGTCGTCTCGAGGAGTTACGCGTTCGCCTTCCAACGCGAACACAATGACACCGAATTCTTGTTGTCGAGGTAAACATGGCCGACGTAAACAGGAAGTAGGAAAATGAGAGCCGCGCGTGTGGAAGATGTTTCACGCTTTAAGGCCTAACGGGCTTGCCGCGTGACGAGCGCTGATCTTCTATAGAGCCAGTCTATGTAAAGTCCGGTCGGGGCGGTATTAAAATGTGAGAATAAAAAGGTTAGAGGAGAGTGGATCGTGCAAACGTCAATTATTAAATTTACATCCGATAAAGGAAGTTCTTAACACTTTTACACGCATATTTGAAAAGGATATCCCGAGCGTAAGAAACGATTGCGAATCGCCAAGTGTATTTCAGGGTAGATGAGTCACGAGAAAAAGGAGAGTTATTACGTTAATTAGCGGCCTTAATGAGCAAGATAAGGCAATCGCGTGACACGATGAAAAAAATTAGAAGGGGGGAAAAGTCGCGGGATGATACTCTCCGGTACGGAAACTGGAAAAACACGATGTATCATCTTCGGTGTTTCTACGCTCGCGTATCCCTAACGCGTGCGAAATCATTTCGCAATTATCTCGTTGGCTGGGAGGGGGGGACGGGAGAGGGGACAGAGGCTCGAATGATGATATCAGGAGAGAAACGAGTTCTCGTTAAGGGGTAGACTGCACTTGATACATGTGTGCGCGATATATAAACTCGTTGCAAGAAAGGAACTGTTCTTTTTCTTGTCTTTTTTCTTTTTTTTCGAGCGAAAACACGAGGACGGTTAAGTAGAACTTTTACGTTCGCGGGACATTATGACAAATAAATAATTAGAAAAAAAGAGAGGACGCGGAGTGTAATTTTGTAGCAGCTACGCCTACCGCGTGCTGCGACGTTTTCACGACGCTTATTATCGCTCGTGTATCATCCGTCGTATTTCGTGCAATTATTCATTTTGTCGCGCGACATAAAGGAATCGTTTGTCCACGAGATGCGTGAGCGCGTAGAATTTACGTATGAAACTGGAAACGGAGCTCGGAACGTTACATCGCGCTTCGCCCGGTGGTTACATCGCGCAACAATGTTACACGTTGTGCTATCTTCTTTAATATTCCGCAGTATATCGGTACACGAGTTGCGGTGGGTTTAAGGCGCGCAAAATAAACAAGGTGCGCGCTCAATATAAATAATTAATAACGCGACACCTCTCCGCGCGCCTTTAATGTCGTCATTGGACCGTTACGAAATGCACGTTACAGAACTTCAAAGTTCGAAAAGAGCCGTTCGTTTCTTTCGCAATCGTATCGTGAGCTAGCAGAATGAATGTTACGGCGGAGAAAGATTCGGTTGAGACGTGAGAGACAAAGGAATTCCCTCCAAAACAGAATCTGGAACGGTTTGCCCTTCGAAATTAATGTTTCAGGACCTGTGTGTACGAGATCCGTCCGTTTTTCGTCACGCTTGCGTAAGCTTGGTCGGTATAGACTCTCGAAAGTTCATCATCGGGAGGAAGGAAGTTCTGTGTGGCCCCTGCTGCTCGAAAATCGACCCATAAAATCGCCGCCTTGGCTTTCCTCCGCGATGGGTGGGCAGGCACACCGGACGTAGACCTATACAGGAGGCGTCTGTTTTAATGACGCTCTATTTTCGTCGATGGCATTCAAACTCGTGCGCGGTTGTTTCGTTAGTCAACAGGAAGCGATAGAATTTTATTTTCCTACGTGCGCGCACGCCGAGGTCTCCTTCTTCTCCGGTGGTGCCGATCGCGAGGTTTTCGCGACGAATCGCAGACCGGGGAGAATGTAATATCAAGCGACGTTCATAACAGGTGAAACAATCTCGCGTTTCTAATGAAACGTTAACGTGAATGCTTTAGCGTCGACCGAAGCCGACATTGTTCTTTAACGGGCCGCCGTAAATCTCGCTGTAGTCACATTAAATGCAAATTAGGTATAACACGCTCGGTATGCGGAGCGCGAGCGTAAGGCTTGATTATTTTTTTTCGCTCGATTATACACGTTGCTTCGTTCACGCGAAAAGGTCGAGGAGATTCTTCTCGCCTGACTACAGTCGAGCTCCGACGTCGTCCATTTGGTAATCGCGATTTTCCCGAATCTCACGCGAGCGCGAATAAAAACGCAAGAAGAATTCAGACGGCGTTGCGTTGTTATTGTGTGTTTTGCCCCTTAATTTCACTGTACTCCTGCACTGGCTCCAGCAACGCAGCAGTTCATGCCGCGCGTGATTGTGGATTCGACACGCGCGACCTTGCGATAACGACGACGCCGTCGGCGCGTCAGAAACGTCAGGAAACTGCAGTTTCCCCGGAGTGTGCATTGTTCCGTTTTCCGCGGCTGGCAGATGCCACGGGTGAATCGATTGACCGGTCGACCGACCATATGGTGTAAAAGATGGTCGCAAAATATCACGTATAATGTCTTTCGCGCGAGCGTAGATTCAAATAAGTGCATTTTACTTGTTTCGATTAATTTAGTTGATGTAAAATCTGATTTGAAAGCAGATGACATGTTACATAATATTTTACTGTATTTTTATTCATAATTTTTGTCTATTTTAACTGAAAAAGTTACTATGTGATGATACTAATCGCAGTATTCGTGGGTCCAATGGATTCAAATATATTTTCCAATTGCGATATGAAAAATTATGTATACAAATGTTTTTCTCAATCTTATATATAATTATAAATTACATCATTTTATTTCATAAATTTTGATCTTTAAAATAGAAAAAAATCGTTCAATTATCAACTTTATAGTTAATACTAACTTTTAAGTTGAGATACATTAATTTAAACTTTGAAGTATACACTAAATCTGTAAATACCGGTTAAAATTTTGGAGCAAATACCAATTACAAAAATGTTCAAATAATTTAAAAAAATATATATTTTTTCAAATACAAATCTTATTAACTCTTAATATGCCAGCTAATTTTCCAGTCCTTTCATACCTTGGATTAATTTTTATTATCTTTACAAATAAATAAAGATTAAGTAATTTTGATATATACTTTATATACCTTAACATTTTTAGAAATTTTGCAAAATATTTATTGTGTATTGAAAAAAGGGAAAATAGAGAGATCATTAATTCTAGCTAAGAGTTCCTAATATTTCAAAGAAATGCGCAAGACTTGTACGAATGACTCAACCATGTGTATTAAGCATGAAATAAAATCCTAACGTTAATACACAGAAAAAAATTTTTGCTGAATAGTCTACAAATTTAAATAGATACAGATCTAAAAATAATTTTGCCGAACCATCAAAATAATTATAAAAGAAATTTGAACATGATGAGCAGATGCTAAAAAGTTTTGACACTCTAGCAACTAGTTTGAGCATATCTTACATAATTATTTAGATAGTTCAATACAATTTTACGATCCTTTTTGAGATCTAGTTAAAGCGTTCTTCCCGTGTATACAAGTAATACAAAAACAATGGCAGAAAGTAATACGTCGTTACGTATAATTAACGGACTTCGTTTATTAAAAGTGTCATTTTTTTCAGCTCTCATTCGAAGATCTCGAGGAGTCACGAATAGAAAGCCCGATTCCTCGTATTCCTCGATCGGTCACGCACATTCCTGTAATTGAATTTCGCCGTGTACGATGAATTTCTGCAGCGGCGCGGCCTGGCCTCGGCGATTTTCAATTCGCGGAATTCGCCGTGGCGCGCTGACGTGAAAGTTCACCGTGGAGTTCGACACGTTGACAGTTCGTCGACCTCGATCAAACGAAACCGGCCATGTGGGTCTTGTCGCACGTGCCCGTGCATACGCGCGCGCGCGCTCGTTTAAAACGTGTCTAAAAATTCAAACGCGCGTTGCGGCCAAGTTAGGACAAGGAGAAATATACAGAAACGCGGGCCGAGACTCACGAGGAGGATTATCCGAAGAGTCGAGGAAAATATCCAGTGGTGAATAGTTTTATCGCCGTCGGTGCAATATTTACACGGCCAGAGCGACTTCACGATACAGAACAGTATCCGTACGTTGTATTTCCTTTGAAGATTTTCGACAATGATATATCTCCAATAATGAAAAATACACCTATTTTGCGAGAGCGCTGCCTTAATTACTATGCACGACGACCATCAATATATAAAATGGACTGCATGGAATTAGCCAAACGTTGTAAAATTAGCATCTACTGTAGCATGAAAGATACATACATACAGGATGCATTATTTATCGAATGTTCAACAAGGATGAAATGATGCATGAGAACGTTGCAAACATTAAGTAGAACGCATCTATAAGAAGCCTGTTTTGTTTCTCTTTAGTAGCATCTCATTGGTGATTTAATTTTAGCGAGAGACGAAATAACCAATGAAATGCTAGCAAGGGAAACAAAACAAGTCTCCTATGCGGTATCTTTTAAGGCAAAGGAGCAGAATCTTGCATAACGCATAAGAAAATAAACCAATCAAAGTCCTTCATTTTCCTCCTTTCCACGAAATAACAGACTCCAGTTCGATTTTCTTATGCGTTATACAAGATTCTGTTGTGCTCCTGCTCTTATTTTTCAGACGCGTGTTTGGCATTGCGATGCTCAATCGATTCCACACAACACACAGTTCTCCGAGAGATGCCCTTAAAACGTAGACGAATTATATTGTGTGGCATTCTATGTCGATGACGTTGATGTTAATTACGCGCTCCTTTTTACAAGACAGGAAAAAGAGAAAAAAAAAAGGAAAGAAGAGCGTTTCTGCTCCGCCAGGCTAACGAACAAGACGCAGGAAGCTTTCTCCGTTACGGACGATCCGTTTCGGGCGCGCGCGGATATTGGCGCCGACTCGCACCGATGCTCTCGAAACGTTGACCGCGTTTAATAGACGTCGTTGTAACTTTACGATCGTGCACCGTACGTTACGAGTGACATGGAGAAACACACGCGAACGTGCACACATATATGTATATATCATCCTGACAGCCGCGGGTGCGGCTTTTACGATGAGAAGAATAGAGAGGTCGGATCAACGACATGGGACTTTTAGACACTTTACATAGAGACCTATGTGAAGACGTTCAAGACGCAAAGTTCGAGATTCTCTCGATAGAAATAAACATATTACGACAACATATCGTTAATCGTTTACAGCTCGTCTGACCAGCGAGTTAATTAACTCGTAACTTTGACACAACTTGATGATTGAAACAAGTGAATATAAATGCTCGGGACATCAACGTTTATTGCTAAATTTATTGGCGTTACACACGGTGTACTTCGATTTCATCACGGCGGATTTCAGAGGGAAAGTTATTCCGGACAGCACGCAACGGCTGTTAATATAACTTTACATAAGTAGACTGGAAGATACAGATATCTGAACATAAAATCACACTCTTTATTTCAAAAATTGTTTTATAAACCATTTGATTTATGAAAATGAAAGCGACAGAGTAGTATTATTGAGCTAACGTGTTGATTCTGATCGATAGGTCACGTGGTTAAAGCTGAAGCAAGTGTTCAGAAGCAAGCTTAGCAGAAGATGTAAGCAAAAAAAGCGTGTAACAAAAATACGTGCCTTGTAGTTATCGGCTGATTTCTCGATTTTATTAATGTTTGCATTGTGTTTCAGAATGTTTACTCATGAACACGGTAAACAGAAGTAATATACAGTAAAATCAGCTTATGTAGAATAATAATACAGGATTTCCGCACTTTTTATTGTTTATCCATTCGTATTTTATAATTTCTTATTTATGTAATAAATATTATACTTCGAATAAACGAACTAGTAAACTAAAACAATAAAATTAAACAATTTATGGCAAAAAAATGTATTAAAATTTAGTTTATTATTTACTAAGCATGTGTTAATATGGACGTTGTTTATTCTCAAACTGGCCAGAAATGAATTCATTTTTTGCACACATCGAAGCTAAAAATAATAAAATGCTATTTAATTCAAGAAATAATTGAATTGCTCCTTTTCGATATCTATAAACAGTAAACAAGGGGATAAGACGATACATGGGTATACTCAGATGAAAAATTTCTTAGAACGCAGCCTAAACGCAAATAAAAGCGTTGACTCTGTTTCATTCATGCGACCCAGTGACGGGAAAAATGCGTAATACACCGGTACCGTTAGACAAACTTTGTGTCAAAGTTCACGCTTCACGACGAGTGGCGAGAACGTTGAGGCCTGTCGACCCCCTCTGAGCAAGCAGCAAGACGCATCGTCGCCTCTCTTGCGGACCACGCGTGTGTCATCTCCGCCTATGTAGTCGCTAGTCTCATAGGTGATTGAGAGAAGGCGACAGCGGTGAGGGAACGACGGGGAAGGGGGACGGCGCGATTATGTAACGTCGAAGACGCCGGCCAACGCGACGGGTACGAAGAAGAGGCCGGTTCGTTTCTTCTCCGACTCGAATAACCGTTGGCATCCGAGGCACCAGATCTTTGAGCGCGAAAAGGTTACTCCTCCTATTCGCTCGCTCCTCACCCACGACGACCGCTTTATACGCCACGGCTAGCTACCACTCTTCGTTCCACGTTCTCAGATTATCCACGATAAAGTACCGTTCTTTCTCTCTTTCTTTCTTTCTCTCGTTAGCTGCTGGTCACCATAAATTTTCTCCGTGACGCAGAATTAAATGCGCAACGACGGTACCAGAGCCACGCGGATCCTTAGTTGGTCATTCATTGCAAACACAAACATCTCCCTTTGCTATATGAACAACTCCATTTCATTAAATGACTCATTCACCTTAGAGATTCTTTTCGCAGATACAAAGTTTTTGCACATTACGCATAGTGCAAAGCTCGTTATTTCTTCATCATGCTTGTGTTTCTATGAGGCTACAAATGTTGAGATAAGTAAGAATGAAGAATGAAATAATAATATAGAATATTTTTATGCAATTCTATATACTGTTATCGATCGTTTCACATAATTCTGGGAAGATAAGGGATTTAAGAATAGCTATTGAAACCGATTGGGTCAAACATTCCTATTTAATATGTGAACTTATTATCCTATTAACACCTTTTCTGATAAAATCAGCGAGTGCATGATGCGAGTTTGAAAGGCTTATCAAGTGTAACACGGACGAAATGTGTGAATGTTGTGTGTGTGTGTTGCAGGTACCAATCGGCCATTTTGAATACATTTGTTTTTTCAACGCGAAACATCCCAATAGGTATGTCACGATGCGTGAATCCTTTCCGTTTCATTTTTTTTTTTTTACGAAAGGCAATTTGTCGCAGAGCACAATGGTATCTGATTCCATGGAATGCTATACAAATCATAGAAACTCGACACAAAGCAACGATGTAGCTGGCATTCTCATTTTTCATGACGAACACAAATTTTTGTGACCGTTGAAATTAAATTCGCTGGATTGTATGCACAACTTACATAGAAACTAATAATCATTCGTTTGTACTCCAGAATGCGAAATATGAAATAAACAATAGAATTTATCCAGATGAAGAATTGTCGAGACCATTATTACAGTCATTATCAACCCCTTTTTATTATTAAACAATCTTCGTTGCATTAACATCTATAGTGTATTATAATCTATATTTTAATATACACGGCTCTCATAAGATGAAAATTATTTATTACACGTTATATTATACGTTTTACATTAACTCTTAAACGTCATATTGTATGTATACAAGTATATACATTCAATTTAATTACTTATAACTTTCAAATTAATGAATTTCCATATCATAATAATATTTTTCCGAAACACCAGACATTAAAGAATATATCTGTATTAAGCAAATGTATGTATCTATCTTAAGCGATGGAAGAAGAAAACCGTGATGAAAGATGTTTAAGGATCAACACCATAAAAGATTTACATCTACATTTGAACAAGTAATAAAAGATAAGAATAAAACATAAAGACAACTATAAAAAAAACACGAATATAAACATTATGGATACGTAAATAAATTCACACCAAATATCTACGCACTAAAGACCCAGTTTGATCCTTTATTTCATATTTGTTACGTATTCACATTATAGTCTTAAAAGATATTTGTTTGATAAGAATATAGATGTATCGCGATAACATTTAAAATTCGCGATGCGAGATTTCTCGGTAAGTATATATAATACATCGTGCTACGAATGCTACGACGCAATCAGACTTGGGAGTCACTGAACCATCGCGCATCGTTATGATTACGTCTTCTGACGTAAAAAGAGCGAAGCAATCGAAGTTTAACCTGAAACGTTAGCTGCTGGTAGGAGGTGAACAGGACGTTCACTATCGATGAGATTTTTTGCAAGGAAAAAGAGCGTGGCATGGGGATGATAAGTAAGGGATTGGGCAGAGGAAAAGATCGAAGAAAGCCGATAAATGTCGAGAAGAGTCGTTCAGTGTATCGAGTATCTCGAGTATTTTTAGATCGTAATTTATTATTCCGCGCTATGTCATCGATCTGAACCTCAAAACCTAGATTCCAAAATAATTTTGCCAAACTCGGTTAACACATTCCGAGGTTGGTGCACTGTTTTTCACTCCCTCTTTTCCTCCCGTAGTCGTTTTCCACGTCGTTCTCCATTCGCGATTAAATATCAAGTTATTTCATTATTTCTCTTGGATACTGCCAAAAATACGTATTGTTTCAGGAACTGTTCGTCTTGTAAAAGCAAAATTCGCTACTCTTTCACGGGTCGTTAAAAAACTCTCCCCGATAGAATCTACCGCAAATACAAAAACAATAACCGCTGAACGAGCCGCGAGTCTCTCGTAATGTAAATTTCCATTACTTCTAAACACAGCGAGAGACATTCGCGAAATTTTTCCGCGGTAACGTTAATATCTCTCTTCGTTATACGACGCAATATCTTATCTCGTATCGCGATTCTCTCCTTGATGTCGATAATCATTATCAGATAATCTTATCACGAGTAACATCCTTATCATAAATATCGACAGACTTTGCAGAATTCCGTCGCGGTACGTCGCATAATAATAATCGTCGAGGTGACCCTACAATGGAATCGAACGATAAGCGGCTCCGTCGTTCCTACCCGACTCTACGTACGTCCGTAATATGTGTGACGGTAACACGCCCACCGGGTACAGTCCCGCGGCAAAACGTCGGAGAGTCTATTGGAAAATGTTTTCCACATAGTTTCCCTGCTGTCGGAGGGACTGGGTCACACGTACACGGCTGGTGGTTCACGGTGTGTACGCGGTATATCCGACAACCGGCCGCCCGGCGTTCACGGTACCGCCGGGGTATTTATTTATCGCCGACCGCGTGTATCTGCCCTTGCGAACTTCACGGACAAACACGAATGCGCCCCCCGTATGCGACGACGAACGACGATGCATAAAAATGCAATAGCCGGCCGGCCAGCGAGGCTGTGATTCGTCTTTGAGACAGGGGTGTACGATACGTATCTGTTGTACACTTCGTACGTTAATTGCAAAGTCTCATGCGAGCGAACAGGAAAGAACGATTTTATGGTGAAGGTATCTAAAGATTTATATATGTATAGTTACAGATATAGATGCAGATCTGAAAATAATCTTTGTTGGACTATCAAGATTATTATGTAAGATGCTAAAGCATAATCAGACTGCCACAAATTCCTCATCCTAAAATTCCTAAAAGTCCCTGATTTCCTAGATAACATTTTATCTCAGATAAGAATTAACGATACATATTTTAAAGACAAATTCTTTCTAACATTTTAAGACGAAAAGTCTAGTACAAAAATGCTGCAGCTATGACAGTTCTCGACTGGAAAACGTTTAAAAATTATGAATGATGGGAATGAATAAAAGTTATTAAATTTTGTTGTGTGTATCAAAGGCATGAAGTTTAACTTTCATACTGATCATTTTACCATTCCTGAGTGCGCGAAATTCTACACCGAGAGAAATGTTTTGTATGAATAACCATAATTTGATATGTGAATTACAAAACTTTCTTACTTTTTAATTAAAAAATGGTATTGTTCCAAATCATAATAATATTTATTAATAACCAAATTTTGATTAAAAAACAATTTTTTAATTAAAAAATACAAAACTTTTCATTATCAACACATCAACTAAATTATGGTTACATATTCATGCAAAACCTTTCTCTCAGTGTGTGTAGATCTGTCATTCGTAATCTTTAGACTCTTTCCACTTGAAAATTATGTATTTTAGCTTGAGCATTTTTGTATTAGAATGCATTTTTCGCCTTAAAATGTTACAAAGAATCTGTCCTTAAAATATTGTCAACTTTGGCACATCCTAACTGATCGCGGTTGCGTTTCGCGAGCACGATCCTCCCGACACACGATCGTCCGCGGTTTGCACTTCTGATAAGCTGGTTTCGCCGTAATTACACAGCGGTTATCTGCATTCCGAGTGGCCGATCGGCCGGCTAAATCAACTGCGACGACACGCATAAAAATACACGCTGCCGATTTTTAACCTTGCGATAGCCCGCACGTGACTGCGACGACCAGAACGTAATTAAATAATATCATCTTTTCCGTATCGGCGTCATCGTGACGCTATTCCGGAATCGAGCGCTCGCTTAAATCGATCAATGCGCTCGCACATCGAAATACGAGCATCGCTGTAATGTTATCGAAACATTATGCAGGGAAAACAGAATCGACGATTTTTAATTTGTGCCGCGCGCGCGCGCGCGGAGGGCCATCAATTCGCCAGCGTCTGTTTTCGTTTCATCTACCCGACGATGATGACGACGACAAGAAATTCCCGTGATCTGCACGCCCGCCTTTCCTTCCCACTCTGTCCGCCAAAGTACCGGTACTCGAACTCGAACGGAGCTCATCTCCACGGAGCGATGTACGTGTGCAAAACCGGAATCTCCGATCGGAGAGAACAAGAATGGAGCACGTCGGTTTTGCTCGCTTGTATGTGCCGGCCAGCCGGCCGGCCGGCCGGTCGGTCGGTTGGTCGGTCGGTCGCCAGCGTGTCCGCGATATATTTCGATACGTAAATAAATACAAGGTCGACCGGCGAGCGTTTCTGGGATATAAAGGGCTCTGTAACTGCCTGTGCATAATTGGCACGGGAAAGCTATTGACTGCAACGCGATGCGTTCAGGCGATCACGCGTCGGCCGAAAGTTTCGCGACCCCAGGCGCGGTGCGGCGACGACGGCGGCGGCGGCGATGGCGGTGGCGGTGGCGGCGTCGACGAGCGTGTGCGGGGCGCTCCAGGGTCCACCACGCTCGGCGGCAACGTCGCCATATATCGACCCAGCTGTCGCTGTGGGGAAGAGGACTGGGGCACCAGCCCCAATGTGAGCCTATGAAATTTAACTCTTTCGTTACCGTTTCGCGTCCGATGGACCCGCGTTACAATTGTCCACTTCAGATGTAACTTCCACGGAAGAAGCGTTTAGAGATATAAAAATTTCATTCTTTTTTTAAAAGCGCGAGTCTTTTCAATCATCTAAACAGTTCCTCGAGTTTTCCCGTTACAGCGCGTTCTATTTTTATGGTCACGAGCAATGAATGAGTGTACGTTATTTATGTATGCAATAAATCATGGTTGATAAGTCGTAATCATAAGTCAATGAACTTAAAAAATGATTTGTTTCATTTGCTTAAAGATGCGTCTTGACACACACGCACGAAGTTAATATCTTAGAAGATTTATAGAATTTTAATTATATATATGTACAGCTCTCAGTAAATCAAACATTGAAGACTATAGAAAAAGATATTTACTCTCTAAAACTTTTAGAGCGAATTTTAGAGTCTGAAGTGTGTTGTGTGTGAAATTTCTCATTCTTAAAGATTGAAAATTGAGTCACTTTTTTCGAGACTAGTTTAAATTTTTCTCTTTGGAGTGAAATTCCACTATCAAAAATTCAGAGAATATATTTTTATTGTATATTTCACTAAAATATTATTTATTTTTTTCAATATTCATCAGAACTTGTGCAATTTACAGCCGCAAAATCGAGATTCACCCACACTCGCTCGGAGATAATCGGAATCGCGACTCAGCCGACTCGAAACTCGCATTCTGCATTTACATTTCCATTTAAGCGGCGGTGTAGTTTCGGCGTTAATTCTTAAAGCACGGATCGAGCGCGATATCCGCGCGTTCTATTTCGGTGGAAGCCGAAGTGAAATGGCCGAGAAACGATTCGCGACCCCAGCACCCACTATAGTCACCCCATATACGAGCCGACCAATCCCCCTCCCCGCCAGTCAGGACAGTGGCGGGGG